>NC_138538.1:76237626-76267626 GCF_964234715.1 Podarcis melisellensis | reverse complement strand
CATATGAGACTGCTTCCATACCAGCCTGTGGTTGTTACTGATCCCCAGCACTGTCCTGAACTGACCTAAAAGCAACACACACACACCTTGCTTCAGGCTACTACAGTATTTAATATATATGTGTGCAAAAATATGCAGCTCTGCCTCAGCATCGATGTTCCTCTTTTGCTGAGTTGCCACAATATGTTCTTTTTTGCAGGCATTGTTTGATGGGGTGAAGGGACAGGTTCAAATTCTGTACCTCCACAGTCTCATTAATTTTAGAAGGGGTCGTACCTGTACAAAACGAGACTGTGTTTCCAATTCGCTGTTCTTGTGAATTTCAGAGCTCAGCAAAATGCCTAGCAAATCTGAATGCTGACACATGCCAGCGTATCATTCAGCGTTTGATATAACAGCATTTTTAGGTGTGAGAACGGAAACTTAAGTATATAGATAGATAGGCAGTAAATTCTGAGAGCATAATTGATGTTCTTCCTTAACAGGTTCAGAATATGTCCCAGTCCATTGAAGTTTTAAACCTACGGACTCAGAGAGATTTCCAGTACGTTTTAAGGATGGAAACACAAATGAAAGGGCTGAAGGCCAAGTTCCGGCAAATTGAAGATGACCGGAAGACACTAATGACAAAGCATTTTCAAGTATGTTTGACTTTTCTCTTCTTTTAAGGATCATTTGAATGACTGCCAGAAGTGATGCACTTGTGAGAAACAATGTGCGGCCGGCAAAGCTGTCGACTTGAAATGCTTGTCCGTAAGCGCATAATGAAGCCCCTTGTTTCTGCCGCGATCATCCCTCTCGCTGCAGCGTTTCGCTGTGATGGGAAGTGACCATTAATTACTGACACAATAGTGGGGGGGAAATGTCACCACTGCAGAACAGAATCCTATTTTCACGGCATCCATGATGGGGTTCCCACCGGGAGATTTAGATGCAAAACAGCCTCTGTTTGTGATAAATGAAGCACACCCGGCAGAATTAATAAGAAAACAGCAAGGAGCGACAGTGTCCCTTTAAACTCTGACATTCTGTACTTTCCAGGGTGGGAAAGTTTATAAGGAGAGAAGTTCATGTTGCTTTAATTCAGGCATAGGCAAACTCCGGTCCTCCAGGTGTTTGGGACTACATTTTCCATCATCCCTAGCTAACAGGACCAATGGTCAGGGATGGTGGGAATTGTAGTCCCAAACACCTGGAGGGCCACAGTGCTACCAATTAAAGCACAGTGCTTTAATTGGTAGCACTGTGGGTTTTTCGGTTGTTGTGTCTGGGTTTGTTGTTGTTGTAATTTTTTTTTAAAGGCATGATAGGTTGTTGGCTCTTGTTAAACATGAAGTAATGTAGTTCGTTTTATTTTATTTTTGTTAATGTTTTTAAGTTTTACAATGTAGCAGCAACAAAAGTTCAAAACAATAACATTACAACAGGTTGAAAACTGCATAAGGCATAAGTATCTAGATGAACACCTAATTCTCCATCAGTTTATCGAGTTGATTTATTTGTAACTGCCTTTAGTAAGTTAGTTTAATCATTGTCACAATAGACCAGATCTTTTCAATCCATTCCAAAACAGAAAGAATTGAGCACCTCTTTTTCTATTTTTTCAGTCACTACCTTTGCAGCAGCAACATAATTGGGATGGTTCTTTACATAATTATCCTCGTCTGATTTTTTTTTAACCCAAATTTTTCCTGGAAGTGGAACCAACTGCCTTTTTTCCCTCCCTCCCCCTTCCCTAATCAGAATTTTATTTTGAGACAAAGTTAAAAATGCAAGCAAGGAAAGGAACTTGCAGTGGAACAAGATCAGTAAAGAAAAAACCAAACTTACTGATAATCATCAATCCTTTGATTATTATGCATGTTGAACAACTAGCTCACTGACTATGCTATATGTAGAATGTACATTGTAGCCAGACACTTGTATTTGGCTGGAATTTGATCCCACTCTTGAATAGCTTCCACATAGGAAATAAATGAACACCCCCATGCCACAATACATAATGAGGGTTCCTTGCTTGCTGCACTTGCGGATTATGTACATAATCGTACAGCTGGGGCTTTAGGGGAGCCTCCAGAGCAGGTTTGGGGGGTCATAGACAGAGGAAATTGGAGCCCTGTTACACCAGCAAAGCCGCTCTAGTACAACACTGGATACAAACAGGGCCGTCTTTACCAGAGGGTGCAAGGGATGTGGGGCACCCAGGTGCCGAATTCGGGGGGGTGCCAGGTGCAAGCTGCCGAAACTCTTAACGATCTAGAATCATAGAGTTGGAAGAGACCACAAGGGCCATCGAGTCCAACCCCCTGCCAAGCAGGAAACACCATCAGAGCACTCCTGACATATGGTTGTCAGGCCTCCAAAGAAGGAGACTTCACTACACTCCTTGGCAGCAAATTCCACTGTCGAACAGCTCTTACTGCCAGGAAGTTCTTCCTAATGTTTAGGTGGAATCTTCTTTCTTGTAGTTTGGATCCATTGCTCCGTGTCCGCTTCTCTGGAGCAGCAGAAAACAACCTTTCTCCCTCCTCTATGTGACATCTACCTGTTATGAAATAATAAATAATTTTGACCAAGCTAGAAAAACAAAATACATATATACCTAGGTATTACCAAAATGTATACCTACGGTTTCACTAAAGGACTTTCAACTTTGTGCGCTCATTTACCAAAGACGCGCCGCACCAGCGGCAGCACTTGTCATTCACAATGGCGGCGCTTGTCATTCACAACTGTGCCATGAACACGAAATTAACTCTTACATCAAAATATTATGTTACGTATCGTGTTGAGCTGCTATGCGGAAGCAGGGTCAATGGCACCTTTGACACGACTGATGTTTCTCCTAAGTAGGTGCCTAAACAATACTTACAAGTTTAAGTGTGGTGGTGTTGTGTATCAATAAATGAGCAAATAAAAAAGTTTGTTTCTTTTTCCTCCCTTCTTTTGTAAATAAGAGATAAGGCATAAGCGTGGTGTCTGACATAAGCATAATAAAAGTTAATTTGGGGGCGCTGGGTGGATCTTTGCACCCTGGCAGCACATATGCTAAAGACAGCGCTGAATACAAACCATTATGATTGCTTTGGAGACTTCCAATTACATACTACACACAACTTTGTCACTATATAAAATTGCTGAAGAAGATAATTTTGCAGAATGAAAGATCTTTACATTTCAAATCCATTTCCCCCCCTGACATTTGTACGGAGTGCTGCTATCTGTATCTGTCTTCTCTCTCTCCCTTGTCTAATTTACATGCATGTGCACAGTGGAAAAGACACCACAACCTTCTGCAAAAAAAGTGTTTTCATGTGCTTGTAATTTGTGATTGCACCTTTTGATTCTTTTTGGTGTTCTAATGTTCTAATGTTCTAATGTAGAGGAATGAAAGCGAGCAATAAGTAGCAATCCAAGCTGGCAAAAGCCAGCAAAAGCAAAAGCCAAGTTGCCATTCTCCCAGCCTCTCTGTCTCTTAGCTGCCCTGCTCAACAGTGTGTTGCATTACCAGCTTGCCGGCTCCCCATTCTGTCAACAAGTCAGCTCACCTTTCTTCTAGACTCCTCTGGCTGCCTTGCTTCACCTCCTCTCACCCACCTGCTCTGACAGGTAGCTTTCAGAAATGCTCCCCACTATCTAACCTCAGCGCCTAGGACTTGCCGATCGCATGGTCAGTGGTTCGAATCCCCACGGCTGGGTGCGCTCCCGTCGTTCGGTCCCAGCGCCTGCCAACCTAGCAGTTTGAAGGCACCCTTAAGTGCAAGTAGATAAATAGGTACCGCTTTCTAGCGGGAAGGTAAACGGCGTTCCGTGTGCTGCTCTGGTGCCGGTTCGCCGGAGCAGCTTTTTTCACGCTAGCCACGTGACCCGGAAGTGTCTGCAGACTGCGCTGGCTCCCGGCCTCTAGAATGAGATGAGCGCACAACCCTAGAGTCTGGCAAGACTGGCCCGTACAGGCAGGGGTACCTTTACTTTTTTTAATCTAACTTAAGGACGAGAGCAATTCAAAAACAAAACCAGGTTGTCTCAGTTGGAGAAACGCTCCCTTTAAGATGTTCTTTTCCTGCCCAAGAAAGGTTCAGAAAGGTGTAACTAGAGGATATGTCCATAGCCGTACAAGACTCAACGGTGATTCCTATCATCATTGGCAATAATGGGAAGCTTGTATTGTGCCATTCAAGTATTTTGTATTGTCATTACACTTTTCGTGGCCCTAGCGTTAAGGTCAGCATCCAGCAGTTCCAATGAGAGCTGTCAAGGGCAACATCATGTTCTGAACACCGTAACCTTTTAAAAGACCCGATATTTGGATTGGCTGGACCATGAGCTTTGATTGGGTCCTTTGACTGGCATTTTAAAAGGAGTGCAAAGCAATCATATTACTCAGTAATTTTAAAAGGTCAGAATAACAGGCCGTGCTTCTTTCTTTTGGAAGAGCAATCTGTGAGATTGCTCAGTGCACTTCATGCTTAAACTGGGGACTGAGCACAATGGTACAGAGCAGGCTTTCTATGCACAATGACCAAAGTGCAATTTATATGCTTCCTAGTTGTGTTAGAATGAACACATTTCTTATCTGTAACCAATATGGCCCACTTTTGAAAACTTGTAAAATAGAGGTTCAGTTTTCCTTTTACTGGCATATGCTTGATCAGACATCTTAAGCAACTGAATTAGCTCAAACAAATTTCAATCAAGAGGTGGGGTTTTTTTTATAAAAAGCCTATTTCACTTGTGGAGAAAAAGAAGCAATCTGTCGCCCTGTGGATATCATAGTCACATTACAGTGTTTTTATCTCGTTCACATTCTGAAAAGGCTGATCTGCCTCTTAGAGTGTGTGCAGGAAATGGGCGGATCGTTTAGAAAATGCATTTCTACCCATTGATTATTACAGACAATCTGAGCACTCATGTGTTCCCTACTTATGAAGCTTTCCCTGCTAAGTGATGTCAGCTTTGCCAGAGAGTCTGTGCATCCAGCTGAGAATTGCAGTTCCTGAACTAGTGCCTGGAGAGCAGAATCGAGTACACTGGGTAGACATTCCTCATCTGTAGGGATGCCCACAAAAGTTGAAGGTAAAGGTAAAGGGACCCCTGACCATTAGGTCCAGTCGTGGGGTTGCGGTGCTCATCTTGCTTTACTGGCTGAGGGAGCCGGCGTACAGCTTCCGGGTCATGTGGCCAGCATGACTAAGCGACTTCTGGAGAATCAGAGCAGTGCACGGAAATGCCGTTTACCTTCCCGCCGAAGCGGTACCTATTTATCTACTTGCACTTTGATGTGCTTTTGAACTGCTAGGTTGGCAGGAGCAGGGACCGAGCAACGGGAGCTCACCCCGTCGCGGGGATTTGAACCGCCGACCTTCTGATCAACAAGTCCTAGGCTCTGTGGTTTAACCCACAGTGCCACCCGTGTCCACGAAAGTTATTAGCGCCACGAAAGTTATTAGCTGCAAAAAAACAACACCAACCCAACACCAACCTGCTGTGAGCTGACAGCAGAGGGATGAAGAGTGCTGCCCCTTCTTCAGTAGCCTGCTGAATGCAGATATTTTTATTTCTTCTGGCAGCCTACATGGTTCTGTTTGGGGCACAAAGGAGGGAGAGATTGCTCCATTCCTCCTTTGCCAGCCCACTCACTCAACTGCACAGGATCCCATTCGCTTGGCATAAAAGTGTACCAGTCCATTTGGTTCCTTTTCTTTTCTTTTCTTTTCTTTAAAATGTACAATCTTCAGATCTTAAACCACAGCCTTCATGCTCATCTAACTGCAGGCAATAAGTACCACTTTGGCCCAGGTGCCAAATCATGGCTTGGTGCAAATAAGCAAACATGCAGGTTCCCAGAGCAAAATTCACAGCCACAGCACTCCTCCTGAGTCTGATTGCTCCCACACTATGCTGTACAAGACCCTGGACCAGAGTTGTTGTTGTTTAGTCGTGTCCGACTCTTCGTGACCCCATGGACCAGAGCACCTATCTGCATGTACACAAATGTTTAAAGATGAGTGTTCATGCATATGTTAAGAGGATTATAAATTGAGCAGTTAGTGTGCATATCAGCTAGCCATTGTAAACATTCACCGGACTTCATGGAGAATCCTTCCAAGACATGGGTAGGCAACCTAAGGCCTGGGGGCCAGATCCGGGCCAATCACCTTCTAAATCCAGCCCACAGACAGTCCGGGAATCAGCGTGTTTTTACATGAGTAGAATGTGTGCTTTTATTTAAAATGGGTCTCTGGGTTATTTGTGGAGCCTGCCTGATGTTTTTACATGAGTAGAATGTGTGCTTTTATTTGTGGGGCATAGGAATTTGTGGAGTTATTTATGGGGCATAGGAATTCGTTCATATATTTTTTTCAAAATAGTTCAACACCCCACAAGGTCTGAGGGACAGTGGACCAGCCCCCTGCTGAAAAAGTTTGCTGACCCTGTTCCAAGAGGCCAGGTGAATTATGCACAATGGCTGGTTGTTACGCACATGAACTGCCCATCTTATGTCTCCCTTGACATATATATTGTTCAAGTTTGTTAAAGGAAGAACAACCGTGAACAAATTAAGCACATTTGCCTCATAGAGTAACGGACTGCTGTAAGTTGCTTCAGGAAATGGAGTCTGAGGTCTAGAGTTCTTTCCTTTTACCCATATTGAAACCACTATTGAAACGAAGCCCAACGATGTACATAGTCATGTCACTGTGTTTGTAAATTAAGATCTCTGGAACAGAAAGAGGATTTAATGTCCCATTTGTGAAGGTCTGTGTGAGTTTATGGTTCTGTGTCTGACAAAACACTCCCTCGATTCATCTTTTCCAAGCGGATATCATTTCAATATTTCTGGGCATCAACAAAAAGTGGAATTTTCCTCATGAGTATACCATTATATAAGAGAACTGCAAAGGGGGATCTAGTTACTCTAATGCATTTATGGTAATAACATTTCCGCATGTAATTTAAAAATGCAATTTACATCTATTTAAATTAGCTATATGTAAAACATGCCTTTTGACATTGCCTGTGGATTTTTACCCCACCTCATCACCGGAATTAATATTTCCCAGGTGATATCCCCCCCCCCATTAAAAAAATTCATTAAATTGAAATGGTTGATACAATTAATTTAAATGTACTTTTGTCGAAACACTGGAACCACTATCATCATTATTATGCAGCATGGTGCAGTGCTAACAAAAACACCTCAAGGGATAAACCCATTCACTGAGCTGAAGACTGATTTTACAATATCAGCTCATTTCTCTCAACATCATGAGGGCATTTCTCAACCATCATAGGCAAAGCTTTCTTATTAGAACCACTTTAGTAATGTATCATGAAATGTAGCGATTCTCTTTATTCCAAATGAGCAAATGCCAAAACCCAATGCAAGCAGGCAATGATTTCTGCTGGAGTCAGTGGAACCAAGTCATGTCCTATCCAGATTATCCTTTTTTGTGAGCTTGCTTGCTCAGTAGTTGCCGCCAACCAAGTTTCACTACGAGTAAAATCATTGAAATTAATAGACCTAAGGCAAAGGGTAAAGGGACCCCTGACCGTTAGGTCCAGTCGCAGACGACTCTGGGGTTGCAGCGCTCATCTCGCTTTATTGGCCGAGGGAGCCGGCATACAGCTTCTGTGTCATGTGGCCAGCATGACTAAGCCGCTTCTGGCAAACCAGAACAGTGCACGAAAACGCCGTTTACCTTCCCGCCGGAGCAGTACCTATTTATCTACTTGCACTTTGAGGTGCTTTCGAACTGCTAGGTTGGCAGGAGCAGGGACCAAGCAACGGGAGCTCACCCTGTTGCAGGGATTCGAACCACCAACCTTCTGATCACCAAGCCCTAGGCTCTGTGATTTAACCCACAATGCCACCCGCATCCCTAGACCTAAGTTAGTTGTGTTCATTAATTTCAATGGGTCTCATCTGAGGAGGACTGGCATTGGATACAACCCCAATATTATTGTTTGCTTAGGACCCACCTACCGTTTTTATACTTCCGTGTTATCTTTCCATTCTTCTGCATTTGCCTCCTACGCAGATGAACTGGCCAGTCCATTTTTGTTGTTGCAGATTTAGAAGCTGAGACCTTTTCTTAATGGATTGGAGAAGGGGTGTATGTGTTTCCAAATCACCTTTCAAAACCAGGTGATAGGCAAAATGATTGATGAAACTCGTTTAACGCAAGGTTAAAGTATTGACCAAAGTAGTACAGTGGGCTAAGGAAACAGTTTCGGAATCAGTTTGGGGTCTGGGGAGACTTGCACTTAACAGAAATCTAGAAGAAACAAACTATCTGTGGGTGAAGAATCCAAATGTTTTAGCATAAAGGTCAAACCACACACTTGGGTGTAATCAAAAGCCTTTCCTCTGGGAAACTGCTTTGGGAGCCATTTTAGAGGAATAATCATTTTATTGATACTTGTCTTGATTGGACAAATGGCAGGTATAACCAGTTTTGTACATGGTTGGAATATTGGCAAAAGAATCAGTCGGGTAGGAGGGGTTGTTTATCAACACACCAGCCTAGATTCAGGGGTCTTCATGTGGACAAGAATCTCCTTTAGAGCTGCCACCTTTGACAGTGTTGAACACTTATTGAAGTGCCCAGGATGCTCTTAGTGGATGAGGAGGTTCTGTACAGTTCAACCAATCGCCTCTTCTAAATAGAAAAATCAAATCAATTCACTAGCTTTCTCACACACCACAATGATAATAGTGGAATGCTTGTATATAGATAAGCGTTCTGTCATTATTTGGACAGTGGATGTATGTTTCTGATCAAACTAGCTTTAAAAATAATATCCCTGTTCTTCTTAGTTCTATACTGGGAAAGGTTTGATTTAAAAGAAAACGATTTCTCTTTAAGAACATTATTTAAGAACATACAATTTATCCAAAGCTTTAAAACCATTCATCTCGGGGCTTCTAAACCTCTCGTGGGACACTAATTTTGATACTACGATCAATAGGAATTTCAGGCATAGATTTGATAAGAAGCATAAAAGAATTTTATTAAAGAACTTAGAGGACGTAACATTTTTAGACTTCCCTAATGCACACTTCACTGCTTTTTTCGCAGGAGCTGAAAGAAAAGATGGATGAGCTCCTGCCACTGATACCAGTCCTGGAACAGTACAAAACTGATGCTAAGTTAATCACCCAGTTCAAAGAGGAAATTAGAAATCTGTCTTCAGTCCTCACCGGGATCCAGGAGGAAATTGGCGCCTATGATTATGAGGAACTCCACCAGCAAGTGCTCAGTTTGGAAACCAGGCTTCGAGACTGCATGAAAAAGCTTAGTAAGTTCACAATTTCATGGCCCATTTGGTCCCGCTGCATGTGGGTGTCAGTGCGGTTTCAAGCCATCTGGAATTGCAGAGTTGTAATCCGACACATCGGGGAAGGGGCGCAGGTTGGCATCCTGCTGCACACCCCTGTAGCAATAGATGAACATGGCCTCTGATCACAGTGCTTTCCCACAGGCTAGAAGTGGGAAGGGCATGGAGCTCAGCTCAGGAAAAGCAATAGACTGCTTGCCCAATTTCCTTTGTAGCTTACCTCTGGCATTTTTATTTTTCATTTACTTTCCAAGAGCGAATCAGATGCTAAAATGTACTTTGACTCAGTAGATCCCCTTGCGAAATCCAAAGGTCTTGGCTCTTCCTCTTTCAGCCAAAGACAATTTTTCATGTAAATATACATACTCGGAATACCACCTGCTTGGTGGGTAAGCACAATTTCAAAGAGTAATGGCCCATCTATACACCTCTGTTTTATTGCATGTGCATGCAGCAAAATCCCACTGACACATTAAGCATGCATTTGAAATACTTTATTGTCACTTGTACAACTTGTATACAGTGAGATTACATGAACACCCCCCACTCAGCTCTCTTAGTCTTAATTCCCCTCGTTTACTGACGCACACCCACCAAACCTAAAAGTCAGTTGCCCTGTTGTTATCTTTTGATTCAGCAGCCTAACAGACCACAAATAGAAGCTGTTCTTTACCCTGTTGGTGTGACTAGTCATGCTTCTATATCTTCTGCTTGAGGACAGGAGATCAAGAAAGTGCCGGCCAGGGTATGAATCATCCCTGAGAATTTTCCTCACTCTCCTGAGGCAACGTTCTTCCGCTATTTCATCCAGTGGATTCACGGGACAGACCATAATATCTTGTGCTGTATTCACCACCCTCTGTAGGCACTTCCTATCAGATGATGTCAAACCAGCGTACCACACTGTGATGCAGTATGAAAGGACACTTTCTATTGTGGAACGGTAGAAGGAGATAATCAAACATTGATTGACATTGTTCTTTCGCAATACTCTGAGGAGATGGAGTAGAATTGTAGAGTTGAATTGAATTGTAGAGTTGGGAGGGACCACGAGGATCATCTAGTCCAAAACCCAGCAATGCTGGAATCTTTTGCTCAACATGGGGCTCAAACCCATAACCCTGAGATTAAGAGTCTCATGCTCTACTGCTATGCTATGCTGCCTTTTGAAGTGGGAATATACAGGACTGCTCACGTATCAGTCCTCTATATCAGCTGTTCCTCAATACTTGTCCTTTGTTCCCAACAGCTCCAGTCCCACATTTTATCTCCCAAGTGCAAATTTGCTCTCTGATACCAAGCCTTCATACATTTTTACATTTTAAGTTTTGTGTCCGGATCGCTGTAGGAAACCATTGCTCATTTACACACACACACACACACACACACACACAAATGCACTGGAAAAGGTAGCTCATCCATCTTCAATTCCAATACAGTAAGGCTTCTGGGCCCGTTAAATGATTCCGCTTGTTAGGAGGTGAAAGCTGAATGCTGAAGTGTGGGACACAGCAGTTCCACTTATAGGTGCATCTTTTAATGCCTGAAGCTTCCTCAAAATGGCTTAAATCCAGGTATTTCTTGATTCTGATTTGTGGCATAGTTTCTGTTTCCTTTACTTTCATTTACAGTGGTACCTTGGTTTACAACCATAATCCGTTCCAGAGATCCATTCGTAAACCAAAACAAGTTGTAACCCGAGGCGCACTTTCACCCCAAAAAATTGTTTGTAATAAAAAATGGGGGGTGTAATCCAAAAAAAGTTCACAAACCAGGACACATCACTTCCGGGTTTGACGTGTTTGTAATCCAAAACGTATGCAAACCAGACTGCAAACCAAGGTACCACTGTACTTAAGGAATCAATATGCCAAATTTCCACAATTTAAAACTACGACACCCTTATGTACTAGGGTAGTTCTATTAAATTCATCAGGATTGCTCCTGCAAATAGGCTGCAAGTTATGGCTCTAACCCCAAACACCATTTTCTTGTAAGTCTCACTGATTGCTGTGGAACTTAATTACAAGTAAGCATCATCTTGGGACTGCTGCCTGAGCAGTCTCCATGTTTGCCACTTCTCTTATAAGGCTCACCCCTTATTTCAGCCTGGCTGGGGCTGGTGGGAGTTATAGCCCCAAACATCTGGGTGATATCAGGTTGGTGAAGTCTGCCTTGTTTCCTAAAAGGGAGCCTCTCTCACATTCATGCAAGCACTCCATTGCATCATATTGATCAGTCCTATCCAAGATAAAAGGCAGCATGAATTTTAAAGTTTGGTGAACTTAGTAAGTTAATGAAAGGGGGGAAGGAAGATCACTTGAACTAACTTCACAAGAACTGCAAGTGCATAAGAATTAACTTACAAAGTTTCTGAAGAAGAACATTCACCCTTCATTTCTTTCAACCGTGCATCTTTAGAAAGAGCCCAATTAACTGAAAGAAAATAATTAGTCAAAGATGGGGAATAGCAGGATTATCCACATCACTGTCTTCTAGATTGTGTCACTCTCCTACTAAGTAGGATCTGCTGCAGTAAACTCTGTGTAGTAACTGAAAAACTGTATAGATATTTCTCAATATCATGAATCCTGGTGGATCCTGGAGGCAAATGAACTGAGTCTGAGGTAAAAGATGATCTCTCGATTGAGTTATCCTTTCAATAATTCATTCTCAGAGTCTGAAACTAGAAATAACACCGTGAAAGAGAGAAAGCAAAAAAAAAGCACATGAACAGAAAGGAATTGTCTAGTGGAAATCTAACCAGTGTGCAAGTGATTAGAGTGCTAGACTAAGGACTGATCAAATCCTGACTCAGCCAGGAAGCTCACTGGCTAACCTTCGGCCAGTCAACGCCTCTCAAGGAGGTGAGAGGAGAGGTTGTTGTTTTCTCGTTTCTGTTTTATCTTGTATTTTCATCTTGTGAACTGGCCTGAGATCTTTTCATGAAGGGTGGTATATAAATCTTATAGATGAAGATGATGATGATAACCACCTACCTCACAGAGCTGTGAGGATAAAATGAGGAAAGGGAAGACCTGGAAGAAAAGTGAGATATAAATGTACGGCGGTACCTCTACTTACATTCACCTCTGGTTACGTATTCTTCGGGATACGTGCGCAGCAAACCAGGAAGTATTTTTGCAGGTTTTGCCCTTGCTCGCATGCGCAGAAGTGCTCTATGTGCCATGCACATGCACAGAAGCGGCACCCCCAGATACACAAACCTCGGGATCCAACCAGAGCTCCAGAATGGATCCTGTGCGCAACCGGAGGTACCACTGTAATCATAAGTAATATCTCTTTAGGGCTTCTGCTCCATTTTGGTGTTTCCTGATTGCATGAAGTGGGAAGAGGACAGGGGTGAATAGGCAAGCCTCACTTCTAACACCGAATACGCCAGCTCCACTTCAGACTTGTCTGCATCAACAGGGAAGGCCTGAAGCAGAGTTAGTCAATTGTATTTGAGTAAGGTAAAGGGACCCCTGAGCATTAGGTCCAGTCGTGGCCGACTCTGGGGTTGCGGCGTTCATCTCGCTTTATTGGCCAAGGGAGCCAGCCTACAGCTTCCGGGTCATGCGACCAGCATGACTAAGCCGCTTCTGGCGAACCAGAGCAGCGCACAGAAACGCCATTTACCTTCCCAGCGGAGCGGTACCCATTTATCTACTTGAACTTTGACGTGCTTTCAAACTGCTAGGTTGGCAGAAGCAGGGACCAAACAACGGGAGCTCACCCCATTGCAGGGATTTGAACCGCCAACCTTCTGATCACCAAGTCCTAAGCTCTGTGGTTTAACCCACAGCGCCATCTGCGTGTAAATGCACATAAAAACCTCATCATGAATGGGGACTCCATCAGAACAGGAAGATATGAAGTGTAGCTAGTCCTTGAATGCTTGCTCCTGCTCCATTTTTAAATTCAGCACCAAATGCAATCCCCCCTGGTATCAGCTGCATTTAGGATTTCCCAGTCAGAGCTAGCATGTTCTTACAGTGTTCTCGAGCGCCATCCATCCCTGGCGCAAGGGGGTATTGCTTTTGGTACTGAATTCAGCATCAAAAGCAAGCCCCGCTTTGGCCAAGGAAAGCGGCACAACCATACAGCTGCTTTTTCCTTTGAAGTGTGATCACCTGACATCATATTATGTCAGGTGAGCCCCACCCCACCTGTCAAATATGCCCACAGAGGGTGGGCCAGTGTTTTCTCTGCTGCAAGATGTGGGGCTCAGCTCTTGTTTCCAATTAAAGTCTGACCATCTCTGCTCTTGTAGAAAATGTACTGGGCAGATGGCTTTTACAGCCCACACTGCTCTCCCTCAAAACTATAGCTGCACATCCCGAATTATGTCCCTAATAGACACAGGCAGCAAAGGCATTTGTCTTCCTGACAGTCCTTTGCTACCCAAACATTGGTATGAGTCGCATATTAGTGATGTTAAAGGAGTCCCTTTCAGCTAGCAGGAGAGTCAGAAGAAAGCCGACCTGTTCCTAATGCATTCAGAATTGCTAATATTTGCCGTTCATTTCAGAGGTGACAGAAGGGCATAGCAGGGGAGGATTCCTTCATTTCCTCTACTGCCTTCACCCCTGCTAGCATGGCAGCCTTGTGCAGCTTTTAAAAATGATCTCTTTCTATCTGTTTTCCAGAGGAATTGTGTTAGCAACAGCAACAGTAGTATTACTTTAGCAACTCTCTCAAGAGGTACCTCAGCAACATTCTCTCTGCTGGGACCCTTCCTCTTTCAGTGAGCCTTGGGCTTACCTGCCTGTGATGGCCATCTTTGTAATTCCCCACAAAGCCCTAAAGTGAGGCTCGGTCAGGGATATTGTGGGAAATAACGGCATGGCTAGATCCAGCCCCCAGGTGCTGCTCAAGAGTTTGAAGCTTGGGGAAAAGTTAAGAGGGCCTAGGGCAGGTACAGTGGTACCTTGGTTCTCAAACGCCTTGGTACTCAAATAACTTGGAACCCAAACACTACAAACCTGGAAGTAAGTGTTCCGGTTTGCAAACTTTTTTCGGAAGCCGAACGTGCTCCGGTTTGAGTGGCACACTTCCGTTTTGAGTGTTACGCTGAGGTCTGTCTGTTTTTTTGCTATTTATTTTGTGTTTTTGCTTTTGAGGCTCTTTTTGTTTTGTTTTTGTGACTGTGTGGAACCCAGTTCAGCTACTGATGGATTGTTTGTGTGACTGCAGTACATTGCTTATTGTTTTCGTTTTATGGATCGGTGGTCTTGTTAGAGAGTAAAATTCATGTTTAATTGCTGTTTTAGGAGTTGTTTTTAAAAGTCTGAAACGGATTATCCATTTTGCATTACTTGCTATGGGAAATCGCAACTTGGTTTTGGAATGCTTTGGTTTTGGAACGGACTTCCAGAACGGATTAAGTTTGAGAACCAAGGTACCACGGTATTAAATATCTTCAAATATTCCAAGGGCTGTCGCATGGAAGAGGGTACAAGCTTGTTTTCTCCTGCTCTGGAGGGTTGAACTTGAACCAGTGTTACAAGAAAGGAGATTCTGACTAAACATGAGAGAAAAAACTTTCTGACAGTAGCAGCTGTTTGACAGTGGAACAGTCTCCCTCTGGAGGTTGTAGTCTCTCCTTCCTTATGGGCTTTTAAACAGAGGTTGGGTGGCCGTCTGTCATGGATGCTTTAGTTGAGATTCCTGCATTACAGGGGGTTGGACCAAATGACCCCTGGGGTCCCTTCCAACTCTTATTAGTAGTGGGACCCACTTGGGTGCTGGGGCCCTGGCATGTGCCTAAGGATGCCAGATGCCAATGAGTTCATGGCTGAGGTGCAATTTCAAGCCCCAATAATTCACAGCTCATGTTTGACCACTCTGGTATAATGCCGTTCAGAAAGGTTCCACACACAGAACAGTTTGAAGACTGGGTTCCTTTTCCACAGAGGAATCATTTGCACTGTGCGGCTTGTTTTTAAGTACGTCTCGTTCTAAAAAGCCATTTTAGAACTGGCACTTGTGGGAAAATTAATGAAACAGCTAAAGGCAACGGAGAACAACACAGGATCCAAGGACTTTGTTGGACGACAACACTAATTGGTTCAGTTTATTTGAAACGGTGAAAGAATTAAGGTCCTACCAGTACCACATGGGCAATTATGAGTGGCTTGGGTAAGATAACTATAGGATCAGTCATGTTACGCTCTGTGAACATCCGTACAAACACACTTGTACTTGTTGTTGTTTAGTCATTTAGTCGTGTCCGACTCTTCGTAACCCCATGGACCAGAGCACCCCAGGCACTCCTGTCTTCCACTGCCTCCCACAGTTTGGTCAAACTCATGCTGGTAGCTTCGAGAATACTGTCCAACCATCTCGTCCTCTGTCGTCCCCTTCTCCTTGTGCCCTCCATCTTTCCCAACATCAGGGTCTTTTCCAGGGAGTCTTCTCTTCTCATGAGGTGGCCAAAGTACAGTGGTGCCTCGCAAGACGAAAATAATTCGTTCCGCGAGTCTTTTCATCTTGCATGTTTTTCGTCTTGCGAAGCACGGTCCATCGCAACTGCGCCTCTTCAAGCGGCTTTAGGAAAAAAGCGAACAAACTCGCAAGACGTTTTCATCTTGCGAAGCAAGCCCATAGGGAAATTCGTCTTGCGAAGCGACGCAAAAACCGAAAAACCCTTTTGTCTTGCGCGTTTTTCATTTTGCGAGGCATTCGTCTTGTGGGGCACCACTGTATTGGAGTCTCAGCTTCAGGATCTGTCCTTCCAGTGAGCACTCAGGGCCGATTTCCTTAAGAATGGAGAGGTTTGATCTTCTTGCAGTCCATGGGACTCTCAAGAGTCTCCTCCAGCACCATAATTCAAAGGCATCAATTCTTCGGCGATCAGCCTTCTTTATGGTCCAGCTCTCACATCCATACATCACTACTGGGAAAACCATGGCTTTAACTATACGGACCTTTAATTTGTACTTACCTTGGTGCAAATAGTAAGAGATCTAGACAGTCAGGGACAGGGGAAGAATTGTGTGCACATTGTTACTGTTATAAACTGGAGAGGGGGATTACTGGGGTTTCTCTGTAAGAAGTGATTGACTTAGTTTTAATTTCCCCTTATGTCACGTTGATCAGCTTCTTGGTGAATGGAATAGTGAGCGAAGAAGACATTTGATGTGGAATACTGGGTGGGTAGACTCTGAGGAAGAAGTCAATCATTGGGGAGGATTTCAGCAAGAATCAAATGGGACCCTGCATTTCCTCCGTTGCTTTCCTGCCCTGAACTTACAGTTCCTCCCTGATTCATCCATCAGTGCCGATCCATCCCTTGATATGTTCCCAAGGTCAAGTATTTCGTGGGTCAGTCACTGGGTGTTCTTCTCCAAGTCATTCTCTCTCCCAGCAGTTTCCAGTGTAAGCCTTAAGCGGCTCAAAATAGTACAGGCTGATCCATCATTCTCACCACTCACACGAAGACGTGCTTCAGGGCCTACCCTGTCATCCTGATCCGTTCCCTGCATGCAAATGCAGAGTCCGCAGCTGCCGAAATTCAGAGTGCTGTGAAGGCTCATTAATCAATCTCACTTTCTTTTCTGTGATTTCCCCCCCCCCTTGATTATCAACCCAAGCAGTTTGGAAGAATTGGCTCCTGACAAAGTTTTTTGTTGTTTTTTTTAAAGAGTTGGTTCTTTTCAAAGCCTTTGTTGTGGGAGAAGCATCACAGCCACTTCAGAAGATGGCTTTGCGGGGGTTTTGGTGCTTGTATCTGTGTGTAACTGGAAGGGCAGTGTATTTAAATTAAATACAGTGGTACCTCAGGTTGAGTACTTAATTCGTTCCGGAGGTCCGTACTTAACCTAAAACTGTGCTTAACCTGAAGCACCACTTTAGCTAATGGGGCCTCCTGCTGCTGCTGCGCCACCAGAGCACGATTTCTGTTCTCATTCTGAAGCAAAGTACTTAACCTGAAGCACTATTTCTGGGTTACCAGAGTCTGTAACCTGAAGCATATGTAACCTGAGGTACCACTGTAAATAAAATTTGAAACCATTTCATGCAGGCCATCAGGAGCCGTTTATAACAAAGTAGTAATGTCCACCCACAAACACACTGGCGCCAGCACCAGGAGGTCCTAGGGGCCTCAGCCCCTGCACCATGGGGCCTTGGACATGACTTCTAGGGCTCCCAGGCACCACTACAGCATGCACAATGTGTTTCAGCAAATGCCCCCTTGACTACCTACCCTCCTACTTGCAACAATCCAGGGGGTGGCGCGGCCCGTCACCTTCCTCCTTCGTTCTTCTTCTTTTTTTTCTTTTTTCTTTTTTTGAGTTTGACAAAGAGTGTTTTATTTTATTTTTTCAAACCACCACATTTATCTTAAACTGCATGCTTTGCAAATGCAAGCTGACATTTGTATGAAGACATTGGTTTGAGGATATTGAAGATAAGGAAAACAGGATTTCCAGACCTATAGTCCTCCTGCTTTATTCTCCCCCCTTTTTTTAAATTGGTTTTCACATATTACTTTACAATACATATATACCGAAGCCAACACTATTTCCTCCCCACCCACCCATACATTTACATTTCTATTTCCTCAATCCATCATATTATTCTTTTCTCCTTCTTCCCACTTCCCTCCACCTCCACTCGATTTGCTACACATTATACAATTTACAATAATCTTTGCATTCTACAACCTTCTCAAATCATCTATATATTCTTATTATCTTTCTTTACTAAGAAGCTTACTCCTTCTTAGTCTCAGTGTTGCACCTTGTAAAACTCAGACAGGAGGAGGAAGGAAATAGAATTAGAATGAGTTGGTGCTGCCTCTCATTGCCTCTGGCTCCACCTACTGTTGGCCTCCCTGCCTTCCACCCTACCGTTGGCAAGAGCAAAGCTGCAATTAAAATAATATATGTGGTTGAATTTTATCTTGCTATTTCATATTCTACTGATTTTAAAAAAAACAAACTTCACTTTTCAATGAACTATTATTCCAAACAGTCTTCTTTAAACCTCACATAATACGCCAATTTTGGTTAGAGTCAGTCAAAATTTGCTCAGTCCAGGAGGATATTAAAGAAGTTCTTATCGCTGCCATCACTTATGTATTGCTACTTTAAGTAAACTGTTCACCTTTTCTAAGTCCCCCTGCAAGATGCGATCCTTCAGATAACCCCAAAGCAATATTTCAGGATTTAACATTATACCATGTCTGTTCATCTTTTTTATTACTTCCATAACTTCTTTCCAAAATGGTTTGACAGGAGGCCAGAACCCAAAATATATGTATTAAAGCTCCCCGTTGGGTTTAACACTTCCAGTACTTTTCCTTCTGTAATCCCAACCCCCTGCAGAGAGAGAGAGAGAATAGGTACCCTCAAGATCTCATTTTATGAAAGATTTAAGAATGGCAGGTACAGTATTTTTGCTATGTTCTGATACATCCAAGTCCTCTCTGTTGTAGAGATTGTGATGCTGAAACCAATTCCCTATTGCATTGAAAGTTACATTCCCCCCCCCATATTTTGTGCACCTGTTGATTCTCGAAAAAACCTATATTTCTACACAAGCCTACCTACTTGCTCTGAAATGGAGGAAAACAGGACTATTTGATTTAATTTTGCAAACAGCTTCCGATTAAGTAAAATGTTGTTATTACGCCATATATATTTTAACCCGATCTAATCCAAGAAAATAGTCATAAAGAAACATCTCCCAAAAGATGGATTGAGGGGAACATCTAGATAACAAGAACTCCGCAAATGGAGTGTTGTGACTGAGAACTCCCTCTCCTCTCTCACTACTGGCCTAGCTTCAGATGGGGGGGAGAGAAAATCCAGCTACATCTGGAGTGCCACAGATTCCCCATCCTTATACTAGATGTTTCCAGGGAGAAGGGAGAGAGACACACACACACACAGGACGGATGCTCCTGCAACATCTACTTTCATCCAATGTAGTTGATTGACTTGAGTGCCTATTCACTTTGTACATATTTCCATTATATCCATTTAGCCCAGCAATGGATTCAGTGCCCCAAGGCATCTTATCAAAGCACTTGCCCCATTATAACAGAATGAGAATAGGCTCGGATGATATAGCGCATTCATTTCCAGTAACTTAAGTGTAGGAAATGAAGTCATAACTTGGCCGGTGCAGTCAGAACACACAGCCTGTTCTGCTCATCTCCAATCTGACCTACTTAGTTATATGCAGTTTGAACAAAGCATTCCTAAAACTAACTTCCATTTAAGCATTTTCATTCACATGGAAGTGCGTGAATGAACCGCCGACCTTCTGATCAGCAAGCCCAAGAGGCTCAATGGTTTAGCCCACAGCACCACCTGCATCCCATATGCTACTTTTTAATCAACCTAAATGTTCCATGAAAAAGCAGTGTTTCATTTGTTGGTTTTATTACATGTATGCTGCATAAAACAATAAGAAAGAATGATATACCACTGAAGTGCTAGTTATTTCAAATCCTTGCATCATGTCTTGTTTTCATCCTTCAAATAACCTAACTCTTCATTTAAAGAACTTGAACAAAGTATCCTTCCTTTTTGGACAGCACCAAAAGCACACAGGCATCACCAGTGGGTTTTTTCCTGTTTTTTTGTTACTCGGTCTCCTTTCACAGCACTTATATCTGAAAAAAGAGCACAGTCAGCCAACGTTGTGGTTTGGAAGGGATTTTCATAGAGTCATTTTGGTTTCTTATCATTTCAGCATGCGGCAAATTGATGAAGATCACTGGCCCTATTACAGTCAAGACATCAGGAACCCGGTTTGGCGCTTGGATGACAGATCCATTAGCACCCGAGAAAAATAACAGAGTACGTAACTTTTATTATTTCTTGCTGGGAGCCGGGCAGGAATTCCACCAGTTGGTCAATGAAAGATGCAAAGCTGCCTTATATTTGGGTCACAGCGTAGGTCCATTCAGCCCAGTTGTCAGCTCTCTCCAAGTCTTTCTGAGCACCTACTACCTGAGAATGTTTTGGCTGGAGATGTTGGGGACTAAACTTAGGGTCTTCTAAATGCAATACGTCTGCTGTACAACTCGGCCCAATATACCTGAAGGAGCATCTCCACCCCCATCATTCTACCCAGACGCTGAGGTCCAGTGCTGAGGGCCTTCTGGCAGTTCCCTCATTGCGAGAAGCTAAGCTACAGGGAACCGGGCAGAGGGCCTTCTCGGTAGTGGCGCCCGCCCTGTGGAACGCCCTCCCATCAAATGTCAAAGAGATAAACAACTACCTGACATTTAGAAAACATCTGAAGGCAGCCCTGTTTAGGGAAGTTTTTAATGTGTGACATTTTGATGTATTTTTAATCTTTGTTGGAAGCCGCCCAGAGTGGCTGGGGGAACCCAGCCAGATGGGCAGGGTACAAATAATAAATTATTATTATTATTATTATTATTATTATTATTATTATTATTATTATTATTATTATTATATCTGCTTACAAGTGGGAGGACTGGATCCTGAAGGGTGCTGCTGCCCCATGGGAAGGAGTAGCATAATGCAGAATCAAATCTTTTGCTTAGGATTCAATCCTGTGCGGTGCTGCTTCAGGAGGAAGGAAGGAGAGGTCAGGCCAGAACAGCATCCACCTTTCTACGGTTTCTCCTTCCCACCTATGCCTGCCTCTACTTCCCATGCCCTGCCCCATGACAGCCCTGGATCTCTCTGGCCTGCCCAGCCCTATCCAGGGCTGGCTCAACCTGACTTAGCTATGTCCAGATTCCCCCCAAATCAGCCAAATTTAGTTTGGGGTCTATCTGAATGCAGTGCACAACCCTTCCCTTTTAATAAACATGAAAACAGGGCAAACCACATGGGGTGGATCAACATGGAGACATGACAGCCGTGTCAGTGACTTATTGTCTCCTTATTGTCCAAAGCAGTGGTTCTCAATCTTTTTGCTTGCGGTGGAACACTACTTTAAAGAAAACTTCAGCAGAACACTTACGGTAGAATATATTTAAATGAATTAAAAGGGGGCAGAGTTGATTATGAGGAGAGCTCACAACAGAGGAGCAACTTTTAAAAGCGGCAAGTTTGAGACCAGGGTGGATTTGATATAAATCAATTTAAATCATGATTTAAATCACTAGTCAGTAAGACTTGATTTAAATCACTAGTCAGTAAGACTTGATTTAAATCATATTTCTTTTACAGAAAGACTCATTCTTTCTGGTATGATCTTAATATTTACAACCAGATGAAGGTTTCATTTTTGGAATAATAAATTTTCAGAGTAGTTTTTACAGTTTTATCAAAAATTACCGCTTTGGTTATACTAATAGAAATACAAAGACAGGTAATTATGAAATTATTGTTTATATTTGGACAAGTTTTCTGCTGTACTTTATTGGAAGGAGAAAAATAATCATTCCTTAATAATAATAATAATAATAATCATATCCTTAGACTGAGTTTTAGCCCACATGGTAAACTTAAAACAAATCCTTATTTTTCCTGATGAATAGCCTTTGGAATATAATGTTAACTTAAATAGAAAACTATCTTTAGAAAGATTTTTCCTCCAAAAGCATTTTATTTTAAAAATCCGATTTAAATTTTTAAAAACTCTGATTTAAATTAAAAAAAACTGATTCAACGGTTTTTTTAAAAAAAAGCATTGATTTTTATCTACCCTATTTAAGACTTTAAAAATCTTTGCTGTCGGTCTCCTGTACTCCTCTGCCAGGAGAAGCCTGCGTTCTGTGTTGTGATCCTTAAGCCTTCTGCTCCTATTAGTTAGAGTTCTTATCTCCTCGCCAGCATTAAGAGCTCTTTCTAGCAAGGCTTCCCACTCCAAGTGCTTGAACACACTAACAGGGCAGGGCAGGCAGAGCAGTGTTGCTCACCTGGCTTCTCAACACTTAAGAGGAGAAGATGGGCGAGGCAGTGGAGGTGCTGGGAGGGTCAGATTGACTCTGCTGCTGAGCCTGCACCACACCCGGCTCCACACTGCCTCGCCCCTCTCTCACTTGGCAACTGGCAGCAAGGCACAGCACTGGGGAGGCAGGCAAGCAATGCCACCTTGCCAGAGGTGCCAGCTTGCAAAGGCGATTGGGGGTGTCAACATCATAGTGTGATGTCAGGATGTTGGGAGGAGTCGGGACGGAGCCAAACATGGCAGCCAATCAGCTCAGTGGCCGGTGGCTCATCCTCCACCTCCTCTTGGCACCACCGCTGGTGCTTCAACCCTCCTTCCCCTCTACAGCAGGAGGGGACTCAACAGGACTCAGCCCCTAGAAGCTGGCACCCCTTCACATTAGCCAGTGTGGTGTAGTGGTTAAGAGCGGTGGACTCGTAATCTGGTGAACCGGGTTCGCTTCCCCGCTCCTCCACATGCAGCTGCTGGGTGACCTTGGGCTAGTCACATTTCTCTGAAGTCTCTCAGCCCCACTCACCTCACAGAGTGTTTGTTGTGGGGGAGGAAGGGAAAGGAGATTGTTAGCCGCTTTGAGACTCCTGAAGGGGAGTGATAAAGTGGGATATCAAATCCAAACTCTTCTACTGACTTAAACCTTAGAGAACCCAGCAAGGGAAGGGGAGAAAGGGAAGGAAATCCCAGGAAAATTGCTTGAATGGTGCATTTAATTCCCATGGCGACAGCTCAACAGAAATCACTCATTGTGTGTGCTTGTCTACCAATACAGTTCTTTTCTCAGAGGAACCCCTTCGACTGCTTCACGGAACCTCGGAGTTCTGTGGAACATAGTCTGAGAAATGGCAGACTATGAGAAATTCAGAGCCCTGCCGTGTGCAGATGGGCCGCTCCCCTTTTTCTAAACCCAATTAGATCTGGTTTTCCTTTGCTCGATTTGCGTGGCACATGGAAAGACTCCAGTGAAAGAGTAAATAGCAAATGTACTGTATTTTTTACCCTATAGGACGCACTTTTTCCCCTCCAAAAATGAAGGGGAAATCTGTGTGCGTCCTATGGGGCAAATGCATGTTTTCGCTGAAGCTTGGAGAGCGAGAGGGGTCGGTGCGCACGGACCCCTCTCGCTCTCCAGACTTCAGGAAGCTATCAGCAAGCCTGGGGAGCCCACGGGAGTTCCCGCAGGGCTCCCTAGGCTGCGGATAGCAGCCTCCTGCACGGAGCGCGGGGCGCGCTGAAGCAGAGCGCCCCATGCTTCGGGCAGACATTGGGCAGCCCCACAAGCTCGGGGGACAGCAGGGAGGCGCAGCACTGCCATCCCGCTGTTCCCTGACCTGGTTTGGAGGCTGGCGCTGGGGAGAAGCGCGCTTCTCCTCAGCGCCAGCCCCACAACCTCAGGGGACAGCGGGGAGGCGGAGCTCTGCCATACCGCTGTTCCCCAACCTGGTTTGGATTCCCAGACCTGGTTTTGGTGGGGAAATAAAGGGGGGGATTTCCTTTATTTCCCCCCCCCAAAAAAAACTAGGTGCGTCCTATGGGCCGGTGCGTCCTATGGGACGAAAAATACGGTATTTAAAATGATAGGCCAACTTGCAAATTATGCTTCTGTCTAAAGTTCGCAGCTTATCCTTTCTTTCTTTCTTTCTTTCTTTCTTTCTTTCTTTCTTTCTTTCTTTTTTGCTTTAAGGTCTGGTATATGGACAGTTACACCAACAACAAAATAGTCCGTGAATACAAGTCGATAGCAGACTTTGTGAGCGGAGCCGAGTCGAGGACATACAACCTCCCTTTCAAGTGGGCAGGAACCAACCACGTTGTCTACAACGGCTCCCTCTTCTTCAACAAATACCAGAGCAACATCATCATCAAGTACAGCTTCGATACGGGCCGGGTGCTGGCTCAGCGTAGCCTGGAGTATGCCGGTTTCCACAACGTCTACCCATACACTTGGGGCGGCTTCTCGGATATCGACCTGATGGCGGACGAAATTGGCTTGTGGGCCGTCTACGCAACCAATCAGAACGCGGGCAACATCGTCATCAGCCAGCTGAACCAGGACACGTTGGAAGTGATGAAAAGCTGGAGCACTGGCTACCCAAAGAGAAGTGCTGGCGAATCCTTCATGATCTGTGGCACCTTGTACGTCACCAATTCTCACTTAACTGGAGCCAAGGTGTACTACTCCTATTCCACGAAAACCTCCACGTATGAATACACGGATATCCCCTTTCATAATCAATATTTTCATATATCCATGCTTGACTACAATGCCAGAGATCGAGCTCTGTATGCCTGGAATAATGGGCACCAAGTCCTGTTCAATGTCACTCTTTTCCACATAATTAAGACTGAGGATGACACATAAACTCAACCTTGATATTCCGGCCACCTGAAAGCAGTGTCATTTGTGCTGAACTCAAAAGCATTCTGCTGGGTTTCTCTTAAGTTCTCTTTTTTCCAGTAAGAATTAAGAAAAGGAAATGGGGGGGGGGAGCTTTTTCTACAGTATAATGTATTCCAAATATGGCGGAGCCTTTATTTAAAATGATCTGGATGGGATTAGAGGTAACTTTCTTAACTCTACACCAGGCCTGCCATGACTTTGTCATGGAAAGCACTAAAGTTTATTTCAGTGGCTAAAGACATTGTTTTAAAAAATAAAATAAAAAAGATTAATGATCTGCCTTATATTAGAGTCAGAGACTAATGGTGGCTTAACTGCATGAATGTCTTTTTCTACCATATATCATTTTTTTAAACAAAAGCAATCTGTCTAATTGCTCAACATCAAAATATATTTGGACAGTAATCTGAAATAGAATGTGCATCAATATTATTTGGGTTTCTCTTTAAAACAACAACAACCACTCTCTTCTAAAGTCAAATACTTAAGAATCAGATTTCTTTAGAGGTGAAAAGAAGTAAAATTCTATTGGCTGTTACACAATTTCAAATGCGGTGCTGTACAGTCTGTTTTTAAACTTCTTGCAAGCAATTTCTCAGTGATATGTATTTATACCATTGTGTCCACCATTGTGCAATTGTATCTCTTCACTTCTGTGAAAGTCAACTATTTTTTATAAAATATATTGAAGTTTGATGGTCTGATGGGTCCATTTTGGAATGGTGTGGATATGAAAATTCTGCAGTCATCAAGGTCCTCAATTCCGGACTACATACATGAATTTATTTGTTTGCCCGTTTTAAAAATGTAAATACTGCTTAACTGGCAAAACCATGGTCTACATAAAACATAAAATATACTTCAGAATTGCCCATTGAAGTTAGAAGGTAAAACAAGACCTAAGAAAAAATTCAAAGTACACATAAAACCAGTAGTTAGAAATATGCATCATTTGAAAACAAGAATATTACCATATTTTTCACACTGTAAGACGCACTTTTCCCCTCCTAAAAAATAAGGGGAAATGTGTGTGCATCTTATGGAGCGAATGCAGGCAGGAGGCTCTGCTCAGTGCTCCCTTTAAAGAGCCGCGCACACACTCCGCACACTCTTTAAAGGGAGTGCGGCTCTTCGGGGAGCCTTAGCCGTGCACAGCCTCTCCCGGGAATGAAGGCTCCCATTGCCCAGGAGAGGCTGTGTTCCATATTGCTATTCCTGGCTATTCCATAAACCAGGACAGCCAGCGGGATCGCTGCGCTTTCTGGCTTCTTGCTTAGCTGCGCGCAGCCTCCACAGCCCAGGAGAGGCTGCACGCGGCTATCCCATAAGCCAGGACAGACAGTGCGATCCTGCTGGCTGTCCTGGCTTCTGGGATTCAGAATATTTCTTTTATTTTCCTCTTCCAAAAACTAGGTGTGTCTTATGGTCTGGTGCGTCTTATAGAGCGAAAAATACGGGACTTAATAGAATGCATGTCAACCATACATTGTTGAGTAGGCTTGCCTACTCAACAAAAACGTTTTCAGCAGGCACATTACAGCTAGACAGAACTAAAGGAGACCACTTAAATTGCATAGCTCAGGCTCCTGCTGCTGCTTGGAAACCCATATAGACATGGCAGTGGGCACACCTGCTCATAGCTGAAGCTGGATGATGGGCAGAGCTGCCCTGGGCTGGTCTTACACTGGATTCTCAGGGACAGTTTCTTCCTCCCTCAGGTTTATGCAGTTGTCTTACACTGGGGAGGGCAAAGTGTTTATTAATCACACCCACCTGGGTTGTACGTTATTGGCCCTACCAACATTCACTATTAAAAAGGGGGTTAACCAAGCTGTGGCTTTCCCATGGGCATGTCCAACACGACTGATCGATCACGGGGGTGTCTCAGGCCAATTGCAGTATTAAGTAAGTGATTGCCTTTGTGTTCCACCCCCCACTTTGGTCAATCGTCCCCTAGCAATGACAATGGGTAGATCACAGTCAGTCTTTTTATACTGTGAGTAGATTGCAGTCTCTTGGGAGTTGGACGTGCCTGGTCTATACCTCCCTTACGCTTTCAAGTATGGCAAAAGAAATGCTAACGCAGACAGAAAGCTGCTGCATTCCCTAGTCGGAGGGTATGAGACCCTGTCTTGGCTTATCTGTAACAGATCACAAGCCTTTGATCCTTTTAGAGCCTTAAGCATTTCTACTGAAGGAATGCTGAGTACAAAGAAATCATATTAACTCTCATCGTGTTGATGAGAGGGTACGGGTAGCAGGCCATGATAAATGCAGACTTGGTAAGCCAGGGGCGTTAGAAGGGGGAAACTGCTGGACATCAATCTAACTCCTCGTCGTGCAATTCTCTTCTGTGTATTCCAATACAGCTGTATTGAACTGCAGCTCCCATCATCCCTGGTTGGCCAAACTGACTTGGTATGATGGGAGTTGTAGCTCAACAACCTTTGGAGAACACCATGTTTGCAGTCCCTGGAAAATACAGTAGATTTGAAATACGGAGATTCTCATCTATGGTTCCTAGACACTTCAAGTGTCCTTATTTTCCAGGGACAGTCCCAGATTTATAGAAGCCATCCTGGGTTATGATTTGACCCTGGAATGTCCCACTTTTCCTTAGGACGTCCCTATTTTAATCAGAGAAATATTGGAGGGCATGGAATAGGACATACCTATTTTCATTGGAGAAATATTGAATTATATGAAAGAGGACCTCCCTATTTTCATCGCAGAAATGTTGGAAAGTATGGAATAAGACATCCCTATTTTCATCGGAGGAAAGTTGGAGGGAATTAACGGTTCTGTGTTGCACTCATGAATGTTGGTGGAAGCTGCCATCTGCATTGCTAGTCAATGGGAGTCAGGGCACACATTTAGTCGCCAGTCTGCAAGTAAAGATATTATGTGATAAGCCAGCCCTAATAAAGCACATCTGTGCATACTTCACCTGTCTCTGACGTTACAGTTATAAAGATGCCCTATTGCACCTTTGAACCCAAAATGTGTCTATTGCATATAATGAGCACAAAGGAAACCTCAGTAATAATGTCCAAGATGATCGTCTATAAGCACATGAGTGTTAGGGAGAGCTGCTTCCATCTCCTGAACCGTTTCATCAAAACAGCAACATGGTGATAACACAAGAAAAGCAAATGGGGAAGGCAAATTGGGACACTGCCCCACCAACCTTAGTCTGCCCTCAATAACCCCACACCTGAACCTGCTTTCTGACAGCCAGTCCAGAGGGTGGCAGGGCCTCCTCCTTAGTCTCAGCACTGTCCCTTGTATAATTCAGCTGGGAGCAGGGTGGACACAAAAGTAGAATTTTTTTTGTTCTGCCTGTCACTGACTATAGCTCCACCACCCTACAATTTCCTCTTGGCACCATTGGTGGGAAAGGAATCTGTTTGGGAAATCTGCTACTTTGCTTGGGAGGGAGGCTTTCAAATGCTATTTCCCTCTAGAACAGCCTTTCTCAACCTGTGGGTCCTCAGATGTTGTTGAATTACAACTCCTATCCACCCCTAGCTAGCAAGGCCAGAGCTGGGGGATTATGGGAGTTGTAGTCCAACAGCATCTGGGGACCCACAGGTTGAGAACTGCTGCTCTAGACCCAGCAGGACTCTGTAAATACAGAAAGAAGGGCTTCTGTGACATTGGCAGCCAGAAGACCAAACATCTGCCTATTTGCCTGTTTGGAACTCTAAAGCTCTAAATGACCATCTTCTGAAACATTCTCAGCATTTGGGGGGGGGGTATTCTCAATAATGGAATACTAATGTGTTGTGGTCTTTCTATCTTATTTATTTTCAAAGGGTCAGAGAATATTGCCAACAACAACAACAACAACAAATGTTTATTCGGCTATTACGCCCATCATGAGAATATTGCCAAGAACACAGAGACAAGAGCAGGGGGAGAGGGTGGGAAAGAGAGAGAGGTGGGGTCTTTTACCATTGACTTCAGCAAAGAATGGCCAGATATCCGTCCTCTATTATTTCCTTTTCCGGTTAGCAAAACATCCAAAGCCTTGCATTATTCACAATCCTTGAACACAAAGAATCCATGGTTAGTCTGAAATGATGGGTGTTGTAGTCCACAATATCTCGAGAGCACCACAATGGTGTACTAGGGATGGCTGATTATATTGATTTTATTTTCTCCCTGCTTCTTATTTTTCCAATCTGAAATTCAAATCTCCACATCTCCATCCACATCAATATGTGATTTAAAAAAGAGAGAGAGACCACATGAAAATTCATCAGCATCTTAGCCTGAACTTCTCCTTATATACACCGCTGTAAACAATTTTGCCCATACATTTTTGCAAAACTTTTTTTAAAACAACAACAACACATTTGTGTATATAACCATGCATTTCTATGCACACTTTACCCTAATACACGCATTTTTGAACCCATTACTTGACCAGAGAACTGCATTACAAAATTCGGGTAAGTGCAGATTGCAAAGGAGGGTTTGCGTCTCAGTTCATATCTTGACTCAGAAAGTGTTGATTAGGTAAGTACACCTTGAAACGTGAACTGAATCAAATATCGCCTCCATCTCTTCAACTGTAGCATGGAAAGGGTGTGTGTGTGCATGTGTGCACATGGACACATGCATGAATGCACATGCATGCACATCTATACACATAAGGAAGCTTCCCAACAGGGTTCCTAATAATATAAACAGATCTCCAGCTGTTTGTGGTAATCCAAAGTCACATAACCATATCAGGGATCACGATGTCTGCAGATTCTGTTTGTGAACTCAAAATGCCTTCTTCTCCCCCCATTCTTTTAGCATAACTCCTTTTTGGCAGTTCTTGCTCGAGACACTTAAGATTATGATTGTTGCTCCACAGATGTCATCTGTCACAGCATGCCAAGCCAACCATGGGAAGAGCAGCCTGCTTGAGTGTCTTCTTGGCACTGAAGTGACTCCGAGCTGAAGACAATAATCAATTCCCCCAAGAGATGAGTGTGGCAGGATAATGCAGCAGCTTAATCCCCGAGTCGCTTCACTCTCTCCCGGATAATATTTATTTCCAGGCCAGCCTGGTGGTGCTAAATGCTTTTCAGCTCACTAGGCCAGATCCACTAAGTTCATGCGGCAATCACTAGCTAAAACAGAACACTGGATAACAGATGCTCACAAGTCCAAAGAAGAATTGGGGGAAAGAGATGCAGATGAATGGTTCATAGAAGGTTTTTAGTTCACATGATGTTGCCTTTGCCATCTTATAGCTGTAAACCCATTCAGCCCAGCCGTGGAAGAGCTGCAGGTGGAAGCAGTCGTCCACATGCACAACAAACACAGGATGGATGTGTCAGGACTGGTCGTTGTCCTCTTCAGATCACCACACAAATGCT
>NC_138538.1:76080126-76232626 GCF_964234715.1 Podarcis melisellensis | reverse complement strand
CGTCAACAAATATCAAAACTGCTTCTTGTTCACATCCCGAGCCTTTTAGATAAAGACACGCATCTGCTGCGCTCTTTCTGAACCCCATGCTCTCTAGAGCATCGTTTAAGCAGGAATTCCAATTACGGGCGGACTGTTTCAACCCATAAATGGATTTGTGTAGGCGCCAGACCTGGTTTGGCTTGTCTCCTTCAAAACCTGGTGGTGGTGTCATATAGACTTCCTCCTGTAAGTCTGCATTTAAATAAGCCACATTGACATCAAAATGAAACAGCTTATTTCCCTTCTTAGCTGAAGAGGCTAGAAGCATTCTTAATGACTCCGATCTTGAAGTAGGGGCATAGATTTGAGAATAGTGAACACCTTTGCGCTGCGAAAACCCTTTTGCAACTAGTCGGGCTTTATATTGCAACTCTTCAGTAGTTGTGGGCTTTAAACGATATACCCATCGACAACCTACAGCTTGTTGCCCTTTCGGAAGCTCTGTACTTGTAAACACACCGAGAGACTTCATTGAAGCCATCTCTTTTTCCATTGCTTCCTGCCACTTTACGGCTTCTGAGCTTGGAAGCTGTTGTACTTCCATATAGCTTTCTGGCTCACACTGTGCCATATTTACGTATACACTTGTCACCTTAAACCGCTCTGGCGGCTTGCCCTTCGTTGCACGACTTGACCTGCGCAATTGCTCCTCTTGTGCCCCCTCTGACCGTTGGCTGTCAGAATCTGTCTCAGACTTTATGTCTGGACGTGCCTCTAGGGATAAAGACCTCCGTTTAGATACCTCCCTTGGGCTTGGTGTTGCAGGTGACCTGCTTTGCTTTTGCTGTCTGCTAGGCCTACTGACTGGCGAAGTTGGAGCACTCCTAGATTCTGGCTTTTCTACCTTAGGAGAAGAACCTCGTGCCTGATCAGAATCTGCATCTGAACCGTGTGCACCATCCCTTTCTGGCTCATCACTCTCTGGACTTTCTTTCTCAGCATGAATGCCTAAATCATCTCTCAAAATGTCAGGGTTAGCGTGTAAGTGAGTCCATCCGGACTGCTCACAAAAATCAGCGCTCCTACTGAGGACCACTCTTGTAGTATCCCCATCTGGGTCCACAAACCTCCAAGATTTGGCATGTGGTTCGTACCCACAAAAGATGAGTTTCCTAGCCCTTGGACTTCCCTTTTTCCTTAACGCTTTTGGGATAAGTACATAGGCTTGAGATCCAAACACCCGAAAGTAATTAACTTTGGGCTTCTTCCCATATAAAGCAAAATAAGGCGTAGTATCAATTACCGAATTATATACTCGGTTCAGAATATGAGTAGCCGCCTGCCAGGCTTCCGCCCAGTAACTTTGAGGAAGTTTAGCATCAAACAACATAGAGTTTGCCAACTCTTGCAGAACCCTATTTTTACGTTCGGCCACGCCTCCTTCTTGGGGGGAATAAGGTGTAGACAGACGATGCTTAATTCCCTTTTTCTTAAAGAAATTCTGCAACACAGACCCGGTAAATTCTGACCCTCTGTCTGTCTGAAAAGCAAGTACTCTAGTACCGAATTCAAGTTCTACCGCATGAACCCAATTTTTAACTGTTTCTGCAGTATCTGCTTTTGTTTTGAGAGGAAAAAACCATGTAACCTTTGTTTTGTCATCCGAGAGACACAGTGCATACTTCGAACCTCCCATGCTAGCAACAGGCATTGGGCCACATAGGTCCATATGCACAAGTTGGAATACTTTGTCAGATTTCCTATCTGAACTGGGATAGCTGCATCTATGAACCTTCGCACTTTTGCATGCAGTACAATCCAAATACTTAGTACATTTGTTCAATTTGCACCCTTCTGATAATTCAGGTTGCCTTTTAACATACTGAAAATTAATATGCCCTAAACGGCGGTGCCATAAATGAACACAAGAATTATGGGTAGGCGTGTTCACACAACCAGCATGAACCTGTTCAACTTCATCTGGACTTGTCTCAAAATAATATAACCCATTTCTGCATTCCACCTGCAAAAGAGATACGTTATTCTTTGAAATAGTGCAAACCCCATTTTCAAACACAGTTTTAAACCCATTTCTATCAAGTTCTGACACAGACAAAATACACCCCTTCAGTCCCTTTAGCACGTAGGCATCAATTTCTGTTTGCAAACAATTCAAGAACACTGTGCCTACAGTCTCTAAGGAACGTTTAGTTGAATCTGCCATTGTCACAACTTTAGGGGTTAGCAAATGTCTGCAATTCTGCAAACGTACACTAGATGGCGCCACCAGGTGGTGAGATGCACCACTGTCGATCAACCAGCGTAGATTGCTGCCTTGGCCACGCCCTTGCATCAACGCCATTGCTGAAGCCATGTGCTGTGTGCTGTGGGAGTAGCCACGACCTCCTCCTCTTCTTCGACGTCCCCTGGAACTCCTTGTCTGGTAACTAGGGGTAACGGCCTTGTTGCTGTCTTGACCAGGTTCACGTGTGCAATTCCTGATTAGGTGGGAAGGGGAACCACAGCGAAAACAGTGTCTAGCTGCAAAAGCATTTACTGTGTGCTCAAACTCAGCATCAACACTCTTAGGCACAGCATAACTCCCCTTTAAAGACAAACCTCTTTCTCTTTGCCTTTTATCCTGTTCATCCGCAAGCCGAGAAGAAATGTATTCAAGGGTTAATTCAGTTGAAGGCATAGCTTCCAAAGTTAGAGCTAGAGTCTCATAGCTTTTATCAAGAGAAGACAACAATATGTATGACTGCTGCTCCATAGAGAAAGGAATGCCCAGCTGCCTTAGTTGATTAAAGGCAGACACCATTTTGGCAATATGTTCTTTCACACACGCTCCCGGTTGGAGACGTAAATCAAACAAACATCTTGTAGCATGGATCTTGGCCCCCGCAGTGTTTCTGGAATTTAACCGCTGCAGAACCGTCCAGACCTCATGCGTGTTCTTTAACTCAGAAACATAAGGCATTTGCTCTGGTCCCACTGCCAAAACTAGTAGACCTTGGGCTTTCCTGTCGCGTTTCTGTGAAGCTGCTGCTGCTGCTTTGGCTTCTGCAGACGCGTCTGCAGCTGCCTGTAAAGGCGGTGCTTCAGTACAGCTCCACAACTCTTTTGCTTGCAACCAAACCCTTACTCTAGCCTTCCAATCTTGCCAATTTTTCCCATTGAGTCGCGTAAACGGGACAGTAAAACTTTCCTGGGACTCTGCCATCCTCCCTGGGGCTTAGGAACGATACTCACACACCTGTAGACCGTCTCCCAGCTGCTGAGGTGGCTCCTTGAGGAATCAGACGTCTTCCAGCGAGTACAAACTGCGCAGTGCCTCTTTAAAACTTTTCTAGGCACGTTGCAGGACTCAAGCTGCTTTGGAGGCTTTCGTTGTCGGCAACCGCTTCTGTCTTCACTCCAGTCCTTGCATAAATCACTCTGAACTGCTCTCCTTATCTCCTTCTTGACGTACAAACATCCATAACCTGTCCCATTAAACTTTAATTAGTTTAATGTAAATGCCCAGTGCACTTCCTTCTTTAAAAGTCTCACCACGGCAGAGGATTTCGCGCAGCAGCTAAGAAGGGCAGGAGAGGCAGCATCTTCCCAAAAAGGAGTCCTGGAGCATGCGGTTTGTAAATCAAAATAAGGTTTATTTACAAAACACCAAAAAACAATCCTGGCGACAAACCACACATCTCAGCAAAACACACACCCAAAAGGGAGAAGGGGGAAGAACAAACAAACAGGGGGACTATTTATACAGACTCATGTTCCTGGAAGCCTAATGACCTCCAGCTGCTCAGTGATTAGAGCGTTTCTGCTACTCTTTTAACCCTTTGATAGCAACATAACCGCCATTTTAGTTTAAGGACCCAAAGAGCCTAAACATTGTTTTAGAGTTGGGTTGTGCCTGCTCTACTTGATCGTTTTGTCACCCTCAGTCATACAAAGGGGTTTTTGAGTCCTACTCCCCCAAGGTCTGTGTGGTTCCTAAATCCTAGTGTTGGTCCACTGAACATAAGTTTATTTCAGGGCATCATGTGCAAAAAGCTCAATGCCTTCCTGCCTAGGAAGTTCACTGTTGGAATGCTTTCAATTGTTTTTTATATTAAATTAGTGTTGCCAGCCCCTCCCCCATCCCTGCTGAGCTACTCACAGGATTCCAGGGGTCTTTTTAAAATAATAATAGTAATAATTTTTATTTGGTTTTCAAAAACATAAACATACAACAAAACCAATTCCAAATCTAATTATCGAGATTACTCTGAATCTCCTGACTCCTCCCCTACACACACACACACACACATCCCTTCCATGGGTCTTATAAATTCTATTTTCAACTGCATATCAATACTTCCCCAATTTTTAATCTTCCTAGGTAATCTATACATCTATACATTCCAGGGGTCTTGGTCCTCAACTAGGGTCTGTGTTCCTTTGGAGAATTGAAGAGATAGCAGAAGCTGTCATAGCTTTAAGAAATGTGATTTATTCACATACCTATGCCTGATTTAGATGGAGGGAGTCCAGATCTTACAGCTTGGTTATCACAAGAGGGTCTTGTTCTCCATAGCAGTGCAGTGCTGGAGTCCAAGGCATCTCTCCCTACCTGCCTTCAGCCACTCTGCCCAAGATGGATCTCCCTTCCTCTTTCCAGAACACCTTGCTAAATACACTCTTTCTTGTCACCTCATACCCAGCTCCCCTGGCAACCTTCCAAATCCCTTCCCTCTCTTCACCCCCAAAGGCAGGGGGAAGGACCATTCTCTTGCACTGCCAATGGTTCTCAATGTCCCTGTATTGTTCCTTCAAGGCTCTGGCTTGGCCAAATCATTCTGCATAGACTAGCCCAGGAATTCCTCTGCAGCTTGCATTTCTCCCTTTTCATTCCGAATAATCAAAATCCTACCAATTATTAATTTATAGGGATTATACACCCAAAACACCACATTCATTTCATATTAAAATAATTATATATTTTCCTCCCCACAGAACTGCAATTCCCGGGAGCAAGTGGAAGTCCCAGTCTGGCAAAGGCTGCTTGGGATTGAAATTCAGGAGTCTACTGCTGCAATCGAGGCCAGAACTGGCCTGAGTCATTTGGGTGCCTGAAATGAAACACAAGATGGAGCCTTTCTCCATTCCATGTACAAAAGTTGACCAGATTGGCAGCTGAGTCTTACCTAAACACTGCCAACAGGACAGCATCCTCTATTTCACCTGAGTATCTCAGGCTAGCCAAGGGGGCAAAAGTGGTGCAAGTTGTGTGGCTCCCACTGCTCTGTCTTGGTTGGGTTCCTCCGCATCTGCCGCCTGAGGCACCCGCCTCACTCTGCCTAATGGTAGGGCAGTTCCCGGTGGGAGAAGAGGGAACAACTGCTGAGTCCATTTCAAGCCCGTAGTGCGGATCTGACCTTCAACGTTTTTCCCAAAGAAGTGTGCGCTTAAGTGACCTGGAACCAAAACGCGCCCTGCTGTACCATCAGCACTTTTTTGTAACTCCTTCCGATTCACTTAACTCTTTGAATAAATCATGGCCCTCTTTCTCCCACACTGCGTCTCCTGCAAAGAGGCACCAATACTTCCTTCTGATTTTCATTAGTTTTTGCTTTCCTTCCTTTCTTCCTGTGTTAATCTTCCTGATCACCGCTTACACCTGCTCTTGCCCGGCTTATCTTGCCAAATGAATTTTAACGCGGGGCTTCTCTGGGTAGAATTAGAAACCACAAAGGAGATTTATAACACAAGGGAGCGTGGCTCAGAGGAGGACTTAATTTATTTTCCCAGTTATGTAAAATTTAGCTCTCACGTGCCTGTAAAACTGCCTGGAAGCAACAATGGATGTATTTCACTGCCTGCTCCATAGGAATGATTTAAGGCAGATTTGAGAGGCTTTCCCCACCCCACTCTCTTGTATTTTTTTTTTTTAAGGAAATATTTTGTTCCACTGGCAGCACAAAATTAGATTAGGATCATCTTTCACTGGAGCTGGGGTGGCTGCCATTAATCTCCCACTTCTGGAAGCATGCCACCCACCCAGCAATGTCACAGAATGGTCTACAGCAGCTCCTTGTCGATGACAACGGCAAGTGGAAGTCCCAGTCTGGCAAAGGCTGCTTGGGATTGAAATTCAGGAGTCTACTGCTGCAGTTGAGTTGGTGGGGAACCTTCCTTTAGCCCAAAGGCCACATTATTTTTCTGAGCATCCGTCTGGGGTGTTAAATATAATTGATTTAATTCACTCTGAAATGGGGATTGCCTGTGAACGTTTAACATGGAAAATTGCTAAATGTGTATTGCTAACACTGGGGGTTTTCCACAGTAGTTTTCTGAGTGCTCTCTGGGCTCTTAAAGGTAAAGGTAAAGGTACCCCTGCCCATACGGGCCAGTCTTGACAGACTCTGGGGTTGTGCGCCCATCTCACTTAAGAGGCCAGGGGCCAGCGCTGTCCGGAGACACTTCCGGGTCACATGGCCAGCGTGACAAAGCTGCATCTGGCGAGCCAGAGCCGCACACGGAACGCCATTTACCTTCCCGCTGGTAAGCGGTCCCTATTTATCTACTTGCACCCGGAGGTGCTTTCGAACTGCTAGGTTGGCAGGCGCTGGGACCGAGCAGCGGGAGCGCACCCCGCCGCAGGGATTCGAACCGCCGACCTTTCGATCGGCAAGTCCTAGGCGCTGAGGCTTTAACCCACAGCGCCACCTGTCTGGGCTCTTGCTGAGTGATAATTAACTAATTGTTACATGTGAGTCTTGTAACCTTAGATCAGGTGACGAAGATATTGAGTTGCAAATTCGCCAGCTTGAAAGGGTGGTGGCTGTTAGTTTTTCTTAGATGGCCACAGGGAACAAACTCATGTAAAAGTCTCTCTGGAAGGGAGGGAAACAGCTCCAGGGGAAACCGATGCTGTGGGAAGAGACAGACCTCCGCATCTAGGTCTATTGGAATTATTTTGTATTTTGTAAGCTGCTGAATCTTTGCTTTTGCATAGATTTTGGATCTTTTGCATCTTTTGGGTGTATTGTTACGGTTTCTGTTTTGTTTTTGAAGAGTTCTGCAAGTAAAACTTTGATTAATATTTTTATGGGTCTGGACAATGCTTTATTTCCAAAAGGAACGGTCTTTTATGCATCCAGTTGCTTCAAACTGTACAATATTAATATCTGCAATATCTCATGCAAGTGGAAAGCAAGGCCAAAGATAAAAGTGAAGGTAAATTTTGCCCTTCTGCAATAGGCTAGTTTCTATACATACATTTACTCCCCCCCTTCCTCCAGGCAAGCAAATGGCATCCTCAGGGTTTAACAACATGATCCAGCCAGCCAAAAGCACTCAAGGGGGGTGTAAATGAGGCAGGGGCCTGGTGTGGGGAGAGACTCAAGGGTCAAGTAGAGAGCCTTGAGGGCTGCATTCAGCCACCCATGTCTGAGGTTTCCCAGCCCTGCTGTACCCACTTACCTGGAAATAAGCCCCACTGAACTCAATGGGACATACATCTGACCAGTCATTTATAGGATTGCACTGCTTGGGAGTAAACATGCACAGCACCAGGTTGCTTGCGCATTGCAAGGGGTTGCTGCATTGCGGGGGACTGAAGCATTTGGCCCTTGGGCATTTGGCCCTTCCAACTCTACAATTCTAATATTCCGAAAGCAATTATTCCTAGCAAAAGGTAAGCTCCATACTAGAACCATTGCATTTTTTATTGTTTATTAGCTCACAAAGTCCAAAGTCAAAGTAATATTTGCATAATTATCAGACAACGTGCATGATGTGGAAATCGGGCTGCCCAGATTTGATATCCCAGCATGGGACCTGATTAGTGCGGTTCACTGAAATTAGAAGCGCAATGCTACAAAATGCCGTTCTTAAATGTGTGAAATTGACATCCTGGTATTGTGATGGAATTCTGCCATGATCTCATCTGTCCTTCAAGGCATTCAAAGTGGCATACATAGTGGGTGGGTGCCCCCCATTTTATCCTCACAACAATTCTGTGAAGTAGATTTGACTGAGACATGGTGACTGGCTCACAGTCGTGCACTGAGCCTCGTGACCAAGAGAGACTTTGGGTGTGGATGTCTGCACTTAGTCTAACACTTAGAGTGGCTGGGGAAACACAGCCAGATGGGTGGAGTATTATTATTATTATTATTATTATTATTATTATTATTATACCACAGTTCTAAATGATTTCATTCAGAACTTATTGAGCATTCCGTTAGCATTTGTGCACTGATATTCCTTCAGTTCTAGCCGATGAACTATTGGGCAAACCAGGAAAAAAGCTGATCATTATTATTGCCACAACAAGAGTATGTTTAAATGTTTTAACTGCACATGTGATATATTGTTTGGATGATTAATTCTGATATATTTTATGGCTCTTTGCACTATATTTGTGGCATACGTGCCTTGTTAGAATTATGACTCTATTGCGATCCATATGATTGCTCCACAAATAAACTCCATCAGTCATTCACTTGTCACAATGAACTTTACTGGACTGCAGCCTGGGTGTCCTGTCAACAGTCTTTCTCTCTAGTTAAGTCACCGCTGTGTGTCAGGCCACGCAGACAAGCCAATTATTCAGGCGTGCCTCATCCAAGCAAGCGGGACTTATCGTAACCTTGAAGAACATTATTGATTAGCAGTTGCTTGGAAGCATCACTGTTGCACAGCCCCACTTGAAAGGCCAGGAAACATTTCGGAGGAAACAAGTGTTAATTCATTCTGTGATGCTAAAAGGAAGATGGAGAGAAAACAACAACAGCAATACAGACTCCTGGGCAGAGTCTGCCACCTAAGGACATCAAATTGTTTTTGCAAACCCTGTTGAACCAAGTCTTTGGGGAAGCTGGCATCGTCATTTTCATTGGATGCTTCTGTGCAAGAGCTTAAAAGCGTTCCGAGGTTCTTCCAATGCTTTTATACATACTAGGTAAAGGTAAGCTAAAGGACTCCTGGATGGTTAAGTCCAGTCAAAGAAGACTAAGGGTGTGGTGCTCATCTTGCTTCAGGTCAAGGGAGCTGGCATTTGTCCACAGACAGCTTTCTGGGTCATGTGGCCGGCATGACTAAACTGCTTCTGGCGCAACAGGACACTGTGACGGAAACCAGAGTGCACAGAAACGCCATTTACCTTCCCGCCACAGTAGTACCTAGTTATCTACTTGCACTGGTGTGCTTTCGAACTGCTAGGTTGGCAGGAGCTAGGGCAGAGCAATGGGAGCTCACCCCATCATGGGGATTTGAACTGCCGACCTTCTGGTTGGCAGGCACAAGGGGCTCAGTGGTTTAGCTCACAGCGCCACCCAGATCCCGGGTGTATACATACTACAATAAACCAGAGGTACACCACAGCATTCATGCAGTAAATGGCTGAAATTCATGGTCTCACCACATGAAGGCACATGTATTCAATAATTAACAACGGACAAATTACAATATTTTATTTTTGCTTTGTCTGGGATTTAATAAAATTGTGTGTTTTAAAATGTGGGGAAAGTAAGCTATGGCTCCTTTCCAACAAGCTCGTTAGAAAACTCAGTCAATTTATTCATTTATATTTTTATCTATTTGGACTTCTTATGTTTATGTGCACTGCTTTGAGGTCAAAAAGTGGTGCATAACAATAAGATTTATAGGAAACGATAAATTACAAATTAAAGCCAAGAGTAAAACACTAATGACATACTAATCTAAACATAACCTTCTAAACATGGCCTCCAAAGGCACTGGGGAATCAGGTGAGACTTCCCCATGTGCCAGAAATCTTTCAGTGTCAGAGCCATCCTCCAAGGAGAGAGGGTTCTACATGTGGGGGGCCACCACAAAGAAAGCCCTGCTCGTTTCCCACATGATGGGTCACACCTGTCCGATGGGACAAGGAGGACCCCCTGCCCTGCAGGTAATCTTTTGTTAGGAAGGATTTTGTCTCCTGACAGGGGGAGGGATAATATTCACAGCCTTTTTTTAGAAAGTGGGTTGCTGTACAGTGGAACTGGGCAAACAGAAAGGACGACATGGCTGGGTTTAATGACATAAAATTGACACAAAGCTAATTCTCACCTTTTTGTGCCAGGCTGCGCATAGCAAAGTAAAAACAAATAACAAAAAACGTATGGTAATGAAAAACTGTATGGAGAATCCATCAATTGCTAAGAAAGCACATTTAGGTTTGGGAAATTCCTGGTTGTTGTTTTTAACACAATGGATTTTCTTCCTTTCTCCTGAAGAACAAATAATGAGAGAGGCTTGGTTTGGAGTGTTTTGCCCTGCCCCTATGCTAGAAGGAACTTGGAGCTGATCCACAGGTCTATTATTATTATTATTCCATATAATTATATTCTATTATTATGGCATGCAACTACCTACCTAACTGCACAAAATTATATACAATTATGTTCTTGTGAACTTAACCAATAAACAAAAAAGAAAAGCAGAATAATTGCTGAGCGAGGTTAGCTGCTTTCAGCACTAACTCAGTCCACTAAAGGGGGTAGCGAATGACTGCCTCTCACCTCAAATGAACAGGAGTCTGAGTATTCCCAAACTATGTTCAGTCACAAAACCTTCCACTGGCAATAGTTTCCCTAATGTGCCAATATTACGCATAACATGATATAAGGGAAATGTCCCAGCATGTAACTGAAACATCTCACTTAAGAATGGTTCTGTCAGAAAAGACCAAAGGCCTTTTTGGCCCATCCTCTTTCACACAGTGGTCAGCCAGATGTTTCTAGAAAGCCTCCCCTGTCCCCAAGTAGGAGATGCTGCAATGTATACCTTCAACTATGTTTTACAAATGTCAGTTTGCACAGTTATATGTAGCAAGGGATTTTGGGTTGTATTACTCTGATTCTGGTCTGGAGCCACAAAAATGTCTTGCAAAAAAAAAATATCTTGGTCCAGTAATGTTCCCTGCTTTCTCTCCACAGGAGGCTGGAAAAGGCGTGCCTATCTTCTTCCCTTTCCTTTCATTCCCTTTTCTTTTTCATGTCTTCTTGTTGCTGGACCGTTTGGTCCTTCACAACAGTTGGTAAGTCACACATTTGTAACATCTTGCCAAGCATTTTGTTACCACCATCCTTCTCCCAGAAGTTTCTAGTTGAAAGGATCTCAAGCATCAGAATCGAGGGAAGGCTTTGTCTGAGACTCCATCTGTAACCTTCATTTAAAGCAGTATCTTACCACTTTAAACAGTTATGGCTTCCCCGCAAAAATAAATAAATCTCAGAACTGTATATTGTTCAGGGTGTTGAGAGTTGCATACTGAGGTAAAAAAAAGTAAAGGGACCCTTGACCATTAGGTCCAGTCATGGCCGACTCTGGGGTTGCGGCGCTCATCTCGCTTTATTGGCCGAGGGAGCCAGCGTACAGTTTCCGGGTCATGTAGCCAGCATGACTAAGCCGCATCTGGTGAACCAGAGCAGCGCATGGAAATGCCGTTTACCATCCCACCAGAGCGGTACCTATTTATCGACTTGCACTTGACGTGCTTTCGAACTGCTAGGTTGGCAGGAGCAGGGACCGAGCAACGGGAGCTCACCCCATCACGGGGATTTGAACCACCGACCTTTCAATTGGCAAGTCCTAGGCTCTGTGGTTTAACCTACAGTGCCACCCGCGTCCCATACTGAGGTAGATAGACCAATAAATAGGCTAAGTCGGTATTGCAGCTTCCTGTCATTCTAGAGTTTCAGTTTGTCCATTGCCCTTCTATTAAGGCAACTTCATAGGTTCTCATCATTATCAGAGATTATTTCTAGAGCACTTAAAACCATAAAGCTATAATATAGCAATAATTAACAGGGTCCTGCTCAGAAGTGTCTAATCCAGGCCAGGGGTGTGTGTTTTTTCAGCTGGAACTCACCGGAACTCAGTTCCAGCACCTCTCAGGTGGCAGACCCTTCAAGTGTCCCTATTTTCCAGGGACGTCCCTGATTTAGAGAAGCAGTCCCAGTTTCTGATTTGATCCCAGAATGTCCCTCTTTTCCTTAGGATGTCCCTATTTTCATTGGAGAAATGTTGGAGGGTATGGTAGGATGTCCCTGTTTTCATTGGAGGGTATGGAGTTATCTGACTCCCCAAGCCGTCTGAAGGCAATCCTGTTTAGGGAAGTATTTTTTGAACCCAGTAAGATGTGTGGGGTATAAATAGTAAAATGATAATTATAGAATGGGACGTCCCTATTTTCATTGGAGAAATGTTGGAGGGTATGAGGTGGGCACCTTGCCATTATAGGAGAACAAGGGAGGCATTCATGGTGAGTTCTGGCATCTCTTTTTCTAGAAAAATAGCACTGATCCAGGCAGACATAAAACTGGACAGCAAAGTAAAGCTTTGCTCCAATTTACCACTTTAAAAAACAATACCTTGTCCTCCCTCTAGGATGTGTAATTTCTGAAAATCGGAGAGGGGGGATGCAATTGTTCTGCTTTCTCGAATTCCATTACCACCGCTGATTTTTTTCAACAAAGATGTCCTACTCTTCTCTCACCATTAGTTAACTCAGACTTTTAATGAATTTTGGCTTTCCAGAGAATGGTATGTGGCAGGGGTGGCCAACTTCCAAGAGACTGCGATCTACGCACAGAATTTAAAACTGGCAGTGATCTACCCCCATTTTTTAGGGGTTCAGGTTGTTGAGTTGTTGAGCATTTTTTAGGGAGGGGGAAAGCCCTGTTTTAAGGGGCTTCGGGAAGCATAAGTAGCTTAGCTTTGTGAGAGGGGGCACAAAGTTTTTACATTATTTGGGGGTCAAAGAGGAACAGCAACTCACCGAAGGATTGCTGGGGGGGGGAAAAACAGCCTCGGTTTGCAAACTCCGTCTTCCGTTCTCCAACAATGGAGGGTGGGGCAGGGTGAGGGGGCAGGGCCAGAAGGGAGCCAGTGATCAACCACGATTAACCAAAACCTTGCAGGGATCAACCAGTAGATCGCAATCGACCTGTTGGACATCCCTGGTATATGGAGTTTTTAACAGCAGGCAGTTTTTGAGCAGCTGACCATGCTCAAACAAAGAGTACGAAATATCATCATTGTTTTATTTGTATGGTGCCTTTCCATAGTTAAAACAATGCTCAAGGCAGCTTACAACATGACAAGATTTGTTGTTGTTTAGTCATTTAGTCGTGTCCGACTTCGTGACCCCATGCAGCAGAGCATGCCAGGCACTCCTGTCTTCCACTGCCGCCCGCAGTTTGGTCAAACTCATCCTGGTAGCTTCGAGAACACTGTCCAACCATCTCGTCCTCTGTCATCCCCTTCTCCTTCTGCCCTCCATCTTTCCCAACATCAGGGTCTTTTCCAGGGAGTCTTCTCTTCTCATGAGGTGGCCAAAGTATTGGAGCCTCAGCTTCACAATCTGTCCTTCCAGTGAGCACTCAGAGCTGATTTCCTTAAGAATGGATACGTTTGATCTTCTTGCAGTCCATGGGACTCTCAAGAGTCTCCTCCAGCACCATAATTCAAAAGCATCAATTCTTCAGCGATCAGCCTTCTTTATGGTCCAGCTCTCACTTCCATACATTTATGGTACATAATTAGCAACATAACAAAAGTCATAAGCAATAAATAAAAAAACACACAACCAAATGGAAAACAATTTCCACATAAATAATAAAATCTAAAACTAAGAATACAGCATTAATATCAATTTCAATTTAAAATGACATAGATAAAACACAAAAGCAATTTTAAAAAAACCAGAGCCCTCACTGCCCAGATAGAAGGAGGCAGGCAAGGCCCTTCAGGCTCTCAGCAGCAGGTGGGTCCCTCGCTGGGCAGCAGCAAAGAGCCACAGTCCTTATAGAGCCCTCCATATTGCGCATATTGACTCAGAAGTGTGTCTACAGTGTTCAGTGGGCTTTACTTCCCAGTGAGCATTTTTAAGAGGACAGCCTAAGTGGTGTGTCAGGAATTACTTAGCGATCTAGCCATGAAAAAATTATGAATGTCACTTCCTGCATTTGAAACAGGAAGGGAAATCATAAGAAGTCTTTAAAAAAAAAAGATTGCCAGCACCATATTTTTAGGGAACATTTTACAAAATAGCCAGATGTGTTTCAGCCCATTAAGTATGCCTGAACCGGCTATGGATTTCTTCCTGCGCATTAAAGACTTGCTACACAGTCCCCATTAATTGGTGCTCTGAAAATACAGAAGGATGGGGGAACGGCAAGCCATCATCTCGCGCACTGCAGTCATGCGCCACTAACAGACTTTATAAACAAGGAGCTGTATCATTGTCCTCCTCTCCAATTCAATCAAGAAACATCATGCTCTTCCCACCCCCAGCCGCCCTAGCACTTTCCACTTTGCCTGCGCTTTTCCTTCTCTTCCTTCACGTTTCAGCAATTGGCGCTGCATACTGAGCAGGTGTGGGAGACTCCCAACACCTTGCTCTCATCATTTGTGCCTTGTGCCGATTTGGCTTGAGGAAGAATGGTGTTGCATGGCAAAACACAGTTGCTTAATAAGCAGGTGGTATCTGGCCATGATTCACATTTCAGGATCTCATCTGTGATGCCAGGAACACAGAGCCAGTTCATTGGCTGTTGGAGAAGGCACACTGTGTCCTCGGGGCCCTCCTCAATAACTCACAAGGTGTCTGTGAAGTTATTTTTTTTTTATTCAAAGAAACAAAACAGCTCAGGCCTAGTGAGCACAGCAACTTTTCGTGGTAGGTCTTACCCCAATGAAGCAGTTGCAATGTCTGAAGGTCTCTGTCAGTTTGCATTTCTTATTACAGTGGTACCTCGGGTTAAGAACTTAATTCGTTCTGGAGGTCCGTTCTTAACCTGAAACTGTTCTTAACCTCAGGTACCACTTTAGCTAATGAGGCCTCCCACTGCCGCCACACGATTTCTGTTCTCATCCTGAAGCAAAGTTCTTAACCCGAGGTACTATTTCTGGGTTAGCGGAGTCTGTAACCTGAAGCATCTGTAACCCAAGGTACCACTGTACAGAAAGTATTGATCTGATGTGTAGAGGTCTTTTCTATTCTACTTAAGAGAGTTCTGGAAGCTTCTCTGTGTGAAAGAAGCTTTATGATGTTTGGGTTATTCCTTCTGAGAAGCTGAGTAGAGCTGGTTTAAACTGGTTCTGTTATCTCTTTCTGTCAAGATCATGCTGACTATAATAGTGAGGTCAAAAGGAGCCTGGGTCTCACTCTCTCTTTCTGTCTCTCTTTCTTTCTGGTGCGGTGTTCTGTATGTAGTGTTAAGGTTTAGTCTTATTATAAGTTGTAAGTTTAAGTTAAGCCTGCTGGAACTGGATTTTTATGGACAGTGCCAATCCTGAATGTATTGGATTTGTCGTATCTGAAGAAGTGTGCATGCACATGAAAGCTCATACCAATAACAAACTTATTTGGTCTCTAAGGTGCTACTTGAAGGGGGGGGAAATTATATTGGATTGGATTTGTGACCATTATGCTCATTTGCCTTCAGTAGCAATAAAACTCTGCTGGATGAAATGCCTCTGGTCTGTTTTTTGGAAATCCTGCAATGTGTTTAAGTTACCGTATTTTCCGCTCTATAAGACACACCAGACCATAAGAAGCACCTAGTTTTTGGAGGAGGAAAACAAGAAAAAAAATATTCTGAATCTCAGAAGCCAGAACAACAAGAGGGATCTCTGCGCAGCGAAAGCAGCGATCCCTCTTGCTGTTCTGGCTCCTGGGATAGCTGCACAGCCTGCATTCACTCCATAAGACACACACACATTTCCCCTTACTTTTTAGGAGGGAAAAAGTGAGTCTTATAGAGCAAAAAATACAGCATTACTCTGCTAACTAAACATTGAAATCTAGTCTGGATCAATATTGAGTAGAATTTCAATGACAGTCTCTGCCTTCCCACAACTCTCTAAGTCTCCTCTTCCTCTAGGTCCTTCCCGAGCAACCTGAGGCTCTTTCTGCTTGTCTGTCTTTGCTCCGCCCTCTTCATACCTCTCAGAGTTCTGGTAGACCAGTGGGGAGGGGAGCTGATCACAGCAGGAGGGGGAGACTCCCTGGCTTCTCCAGCCTCCACTCTGCCTCTAATTCTGAACTGCTCTCTGCCACAGATTCTTCCCGCTCACGAAAACCTGTTGCCTATTCAGCTTCTGATGCTTCTTCCCCCCCAGTCTGCCCTCTCTTCTCCCTCATTGGCATCCCACCACCACTCCCTGGGCTCTGAGCCTTCTTCTCTTGTGGGTTTCCCAGCCTCCCACCACCCCACTGCATCCAGGAAGTCCAGGACACCAGGCCTAGCTAAGTATCTCCATCTGGCCCCTCTGTAGCCCAGCCTTATGGGAGGCAGCAGGGCAGACAGGCAGCAGTGCTCAGCCTAGTAATGAGAAGAGATGCATTGGGCAAAGCAGCTACAGCCACTTTCAGTACTTTCAGTACTCTCATTACCCTGAGGGTGGACATAGAGGGCATTGCATTCTAGCATAGTAAAGGGAGAGTGGAGACTATATCTCTTCTCTGCTGGAAAAAGAAACAAAAATGGGATGGCAGCATCAGCCCCATGCTCATGGGCTCTGACATTTGCCCCACCATGTCAGGTGCTGACACCAAACCTAGGTACTGGAAGCTCATTGTTGCCACTTCCTGAAAACTGAATCATAGAGTGAATGGTGCAAGAAACGTTCACATCGCCAGCCGTCTAGCAATACGGTATAGACATGGGAACTTTGCCCGTGACCTAGGCATGGATCATTCAGTTAGCCAAGCATTGGCAGGAAGGATCCATAACTGGTTAAGGAACAGGAAGCAGAGAGCAAGAATAAATCGGTGGTGGGGAACCTCTGGTTCGTGGGCCAAATTAAGCCCACCAGGCTTCAGAGGTGAGTCAGCCAGAACGTGATGCCAAACCATGCCCACCTTTCCTTGTCCTGACAATACATAATATATTGGACACAGGAAAGTTTGGGCTACAGATTGAAATTTCAAGCTGCAGCTAAAAGGAGGAAGAGGGGGAAGCACAATCCAAGTGCAGTTCTGTTCTGAGCTGAGCCAAAAATTGATGCTTTCTTTTTTTCCATTTCCTTTTGGCCTCTTTTTTGTTGCCCTGCACAGTTAACAGAAAAAGGTGCCAATTGCAGGCGCCAACTTTTGGCAGCAAAGGAAATACCTGGAGCACACTTAGAATGCAATCCTGATTCCTCTTTTGCATCCCTGACTTGATTTCAAGCCAAGGATGCAAAAGAACACACACACACACACACACATTATGGCTTGAATTCAAGCTGGGAGCCTCATTGTTTTTCTTTCTTTTTTTCTGAAGTGTTTTTTCTTGACTTTGTGTGTGAATAACCTGTTTGCTACTGTAGTCAGCCCATAGGCACCAATCCTAATCGTGTCTACTCAGTTCAGTGGGGCTGTGGTAGTATACATAATGCACTTCCCACTGTGAATTGTAAAAACCAGTGGAACACATTGTTTATTATTGTTCTTATCACATGGAATGTCTTCATCCATGCTCCTCACTTGAAGGTCTGAGAAATTCAAGCTGTCAAACATGATAACACGTTTACTACAAATGTTTAAAAACATACATTAGATTGAACGTGATGTTTCAGCAAATGCACATGCATAACCATTCTCTGTATAAAATATGCATTTGGGAAATAAAACACTGCATTACAAAAATGCCTTTTATGAGTGGCATTAGGCTGCCTATAAAATGTTTAATATGACCGCAGGAATTCATAGACCACAGGACACAAAGAGCAAAATATAGAGAGTGTGTTAAGCCATCCTTCCTTCCCTGATGTCTAAGTGAGAGAAATGAGACAGGATGGATGGCAAGTTCATACTGAACTGCAAAATCAAACCAGTGAGATTGACGGCCATCCTCACTCCACTTACTTGGGTCAAAAAAGGTAAAGGGACCCCTGACTATTAGGTCCAGTTGTGACCGACTCTGGCGTTGTGGTGCTCATCTCGCTTTATTGGCCGGGGGAGCCGGCGTACAGCTTCCGGGTCATGTGGCCAGCATGACTAAGCCGCTTCTGGTGAACTTTGACGTACTTTTGAACTGCCAGGTTGGCAGGAGCAGGGACCAAGCAACGGGAGCTCACCCTGTCGCGGTGATTTGAACTGCTGACCTTCTGATCGGCAAGTCCTAGGCTCTGTGGTTTAACCCACAGTGCCACCCGCGTACCCCACTTACTTGGGAGTACGCCCAATTGAATTTAACAAAACTAACCCCTGAATGGACATGGTCAGTATGACAGCCATATATAGCTATTGTTTTGTGATGGACCATTAGTCACTTCATTAACTTTCTTCAAGCTGTGTATCCACTGCACTGACCAGAGGAGAAATGACCACTGGGAGGAACACAGAGAGAATAAGAAATGCCATGGTGCATCTCATCTGCCCCGGCTGCAACAAAACATGTCTCTCCCGCATCGGGCTCTACAGCCACAGCAAGTGCTGCAACCTTTTAACAGCTTGACCTCACCCCCAAAGGTGCACTCCTTCATTGTTTCCAGACACAGATGGATGCCAGCAAGGTGCCACAAGGCTATGTTGGTTTTACTGCAAAAGAATAATAGGGCTGCCCTTCTAGAAATGCACTAACTTAGGGAAGACAATTGATTTGTAGATATATGTTGGCGGCTGAGATATGCATGCCTATCACATGCTACCATGTACATAAAAATACATATGTTTCCATATTAGCAGACCAAAAGACAGAAGACTGATTCGGGGAAAAGAAGCCAACTGCAGTGAAAAGGAAAATAGCAGATGAAAGGGCCAATGAATGTTGAAAGATTTTGAGACATGATCGTACATCCCTGCCGGCAAGTCTCTTCTTATGTTCGTGTGATCCAACCACAAGAAACCAGCAATTGAGTGACAGCCATGTACTGCATTAATTGACCAGTTAGCAGTGCCCAGGAAAAGGGTCCTCCACAGAGCACGTGTTGAAGCGCTCAAGGCGCTAATCTTTCTTCAAATTAGGATTCCGAGATGTTCTTATTCCTGATCAACACTTTCAGAAAAATCACATGGTGCAGTGACTGTGCCACTTCAAGTGCAAGTAAGGTCTTTAAATATTTGAATACCTTAAAAAATAACCCACCATAAACCCACATTCTCACATCACAAGTATAAAGCTTAGGAACTCAACTGGAACAGCTCCCTACAGTATGTTAGCTTGTCACAGAGAGGTAATTGAGTTGTGTTTTGTTTTGTTTTTACATAGAGGAGCATTCAAATGTGCAATCACCCGCTTGCACTCTCAAGTGATGCCATTCAAGAGGAGCTGAACAATATGCTTCTTGTCTCCTGTCGGAGATCCGCATTAAGATAAGCCATCAACCTTTCAGATAAGAATAGGTCTGCCCACTGCTTTGGTAAAGGAAAGGGTAGTAGCTCAGTGACAAGTCATCTGCTTTGCATTTAAAAAGTCCTGGGTTCATTTACCCAGCCTAGTTAAGGAATTTCGCGCTGTACATTTTTTTTTGAAATGTTTGACTTCTTTATTGATTTCATTTGCTATATTTTATCTCGTTAAGTCATTTTGAGGCTGTCTTTGAGTACGGCATCTAACCAATGTAAATAATGCTAATACAAATACTAATAATAATAGGTAGGGACGCGAGTGGCGCTGTGGTCTAAACCACTGAGCCTCTTGGGCTTCCCAATTGGAAGGCCAGCGGTTTGAATCCCTTTGATTGACTGAGATCCTGTTGCTCTGTCCCAGCTCCTACCAACCTAGCAGTTTGAAAGCACACCAGTGCAAGTAGATAAATAGGTACCACTGAGGTGGAAAGGTAAATGCGTTTCCGTGTGCTCTGGTTTCTGTCACGGTGTCCCATTGCACCAGAAGCAGCTTAGTCATGCCAGCCACATGACCCAAAAAGCTGTCTATGGACAAACACTGGCTCCCTCGGCTTGAAAGCGAAATGAGCACCACAACCCCATAGTTGCCTTTGATTGTACAGAAGAAGAAGGAGAAGAAGTGGAGGAGGAGGAGGAGGAGTTCAGATTTGATATCCTTATTTATCACTACCCTAAGGAGTCTCAAAGCAGCTAACAATCTCCTTTCCCTTCCTCCCCCACAGCAAACACTCTGTGAGGTGAGTGGGGCTGAGAGACTTCAAAGAAGTGTGACTGGCCCAAGGTCACCCAGCAGCTGCATGTGGAGGAGCGGGGACATTAACCTGGTTCACCAGATTAAGAGTCCACTGCTCTTAACCACTACACCACACTGACTCTCCGTCAAGGGGTCATTTACCTTTTTACCTTTAATAATAGCAGCAAGAGCAATCCTGGAATCTCCAGGTAGGGCTGAGAATGTGCCCTATCTGAAACCCTGGAGCATTACTGCCAGTCATATAGAACAATAGTCTGACTTGGTATAAGGAACTTCCCATGTTTCTAAACCCTACGTCCTATTTTCAGAAAAATTGTGGCAAATTATTTCCAGATTTTGTTCGATATAGACAACTGCTCGCTGAACTCTCATGGATTGCGCCAATATCGGGACTCTTGTCTACATTATTTCAAGATCCTTCTTAGCCTCAGGATTTGCAACTATACCCAGTGAGGTTGTACTGGAGTAAGTAGTAAAAAGCCTGCTCACCTGAATGATACAGCCGTATATATAGAATCCACCGATTTGGTTTCTGCACGAGCAATTCATTTTGCAGCAAAGAACACTGCAGCTGCACTCAGAGTGAAGGGCTTTACAAAAATCAATGCATAACACCTGCCATTTCAGTGCCGTCGATGCAGCCCCAGGGTAATCGATATCTAGAGGAGTTCGGTGGGGTGGGGAAAACGATCGGATCGATAACAGACTTAAAATTGAAAGCATTGTGAGATCTATGAACGATCCTATTGATAGTCGCTGGTAGGTTCCGATTACCATTGTACTCTAAGAAAATGAGTCATGCCAATTAGGACAGTTAATACATCACCAACATTTTAAATAGGGGAACCTATGTTGGCATTCACCTGAATACCCATCTGCAGGAGATCGTGGAAAAACACGGAGGTTGCTTGAAATCTGTATCGACCATAACATTTGTGGGTGAGGTAGGAGTACAGCCAGGGGCTGTATACATGCCTTGAATACAGAAGCCACAGGTTAGATTCCCAGCATATCCACTGCTTTTCTTCTAGAAAAAAGGTACCAGTACTGCATACCCTTGAGTACCCCCAGAAAATGTGGCTGATATTTATTTAAATGTGGCTGAAATTGTTATGTTTGTGGGGTGCCTAGACTCCCCTTCTAATCTGCGCCAGACAGCAGAGTGGTGTGAGCCCCTCCTTCCACTAGGAGAGACAAAAGCAGAGCAGAGTTTTTGGCTTTCACTTGGAGATGATCCAAGCCAAGGAAAAAGGTGTCAGTCAGTTAAACGCGGCAAACTGGAGAAAGGGGATCATAGCATGATGTGGGCTGGGGGAAAATAATTTCCGTCTGTAAGTGGCAAGTAGGAGGGAGAGACTCAGAGCCATGGCTGGGGTTGCTTTAGATCCAAGGCTGCAGCTACGGGAGAAGCAAGAATCGTCTGGAGTGTAATGTTGTGGACTCTTCCATTGTAGGCTCAGGTTGTATATATGTGTAAATAAACCATATATCCTAAAGACAGTCTCCACTGTGCCTCATTTCCAAAGGAATAGTGAATCCCAGGTAGGCCCCTGGAACTTCTGGAATTTCACACCGCTTGGAGATTAAAGTTCTCTCTCTGCCTAAGACTCAGGAAGAAGAAGAAGAGTTTGGATTTGATATCCCGCTTTATCACTACCCGAAGGAGTCTCAAAGTGGCTAACATTCTCCTTTCCCTTCCTCCCCCACAACAAACACTCTGTGAGGTGAGTGGGGCTGAGAGACTTCAGAGATGTGTGACTGGCCCAAGGTCACCCAGCAGCTGCATGTGGAGGAGCGGAGACGCGAACCCGGTTCCCCAGATTACGAATCTACTGCTCTTAACCACTACACCACACTGGCTCTCAGGAAACTTGCTGCAGGTCAAATACTGAATTAGAAGGGCAAATAATCTGGCCTTGTATGAGTAAGCTTCCTAAAAAGCAAAACACTCTGCCCTTGATACTTTACCCATTGGCTCATGAGGGCAATAGTGTTGTTCCCATGGGACTTTCTGCTTTTAATTATAAAGAGAATTGTGATTGCCTGCTGGGGGACAGCAAAGCTGTTGTTTGAAGCTGTGGCAAAACTTTCTTTAAAAAAAACTACACCCCCTAAAAACAAACAAACAAACAAACAAAAACCCTCTCACATCTAGGCTTCATACAGACAGCACTTTATTCTATTTCCCCAATGCTTCCTTACCTTATAATTTCTGTGTTTTATGTGATATTTCACACAATGTAAAAGCCACTTCTGGGACTCTAGTGTAATCTAGCAGGAGTTTAGTGTTCATTCCATGTTAATTGCTTGCAGGCAGGCAGGCAGGCAGGCAGGCAGGCAGGCAGGCAGGCAGGCAAGAAGGAAGGAAGGAAGGAAGGAAGGAAGGAAGGAAGGAAGGAAGGAAGGAAGGAAGGAAGGAAGGAAGGAAGGAAGGAAGGAAGGAAGGAAGGAAGATAGATAGATGACGCCATGTGGAGGCTGGTGACATGCCCAATGATATCTGCTGTTGTGTCACACCACGCCCATTGGTGTGAATGCAATTTAGCACAACATGGTGGTGTGTTGATGGGGGAGAGGCACTTTTCCATAACACTACAGGTAATTAGAAACCAGGACAGAAGCATTAGCCTTCCAAGCACCCAAAAGTATCTAGATTTTGCTCACCCATGAAGATTAATCTAATGTTTTCTCTCTCCCCATCCCATCAAAAGTAACAAAGTCCAGGTTAAAGTATTTAGCCCCTTAGGAAAATTAAGTGGCTTTGTAAGGGGCAGGATGTAGCCCACAAGGAAGCTATTGACATGCCAGTTTGATAGCCCTCACAGGTCATAGAATTGGGAAATGGCCAAGAAATTTCATAGATGGATTAAAAAACTAGATCTGGCATGCACCCACGCCCAATTTCTTACCACATCTGGAAAGCATGGTCAGTTTTCAGGGGTGAGGCAAACATTTGTGAGGGGGCTAAATACAGCAGTTTTCATTCTTCCAATATGCCCCCCATTCCTTTTTATAAACTGTAAACAACACTAAAAACGGTGGGGGGGGGGGAGGAGAGAAATACAGTTTAAAAAATGATTTTTTAAATTATTATTTTTCAAACCACTTGAAATTTTTGCCCACACCCCATATCCAAAATAGGCCCCTTCCAGTTTCAGGATCTCAAAATCAACTCCTGGAAGAATTTTAGGCCTAACATTTTAATAACTCTACTTTGTTCTGGCACTACACTCTAATTTGGTTCAGTCTGGCAAAGCTGTTGCCGCTCTAGCACTGATACAGCTTTATTAATGTGCTCCTATATATACATTTACCTGGGGTTTGGGAGGAAATGGAGGCTTGTTATCTTACTGAATAAGAGGAGTCCATTTGGAACTATTAACATGGCTTTATGGTTAACTTAATTCCTCCCTCTCGATATTATGTTAAATAAATCTTCACTTGTTAGCTCTTTATGAACCCCATATTACTTATTACCGAGTGCATGATATGCAGAAAGGGGAATCTTAGAAGGATCTGAAGAAAAGGAAGAAAAAAGAGGAACACAGAAAAACATGCAAAGAGCTGAGCTAATCAATGCCGTTGAACACGGGATGAAATGTAAATGCTGGCCAAGGGACAGCCAAAAAAGAAGGTTTGAAATCATCTTTTTCAACAGCAGCAAGAATACTCATTGCAAAGTACTGGAAGACACAGGATCTACCCACTCTGGAAGAATGGCAGATGAGGTGATGGCCTATATTGGACTGGCAGAAATGACTGGCAGAGTCCGAGACCAGGGAGAAGAGTCGGCGGAAGAAGACTGGAAGAAATTTAAAGACTATCTACAGAAATATTGCAAAATTAATGAATGTTAGAACGATGTTGGATAGAAATTAAGTGATTTCCAGCTGTAATGTCTTAAGAGAATTTGGGGGGGGGGAGGTCTAGAAGCAGGTTAAAATTTATTGATAAGGATTTGCTGAACTAACAATCTGAATTGGAATACAAAAAAGGGAGGTACGAGGAGGTCTGGGAAATAAGTTAATGGAAAATAAGTAATGGAAACTTTGTGTGTTTTTAATTGTTTTTATTTTTTGTATTTTTGTTATTTTTTATTTTTTATTTTTGGTTTTTATTGTATTAATATTGAAAACTTTAATAAATATCTTTTTTAAAAAATGAAATCATCTTTTTCAGCACTGCAAGGCTGCATTTGCAATAGGTTGCAGCCCTCAGGAAAAGAAGGGCAAATTTTTAAATATAGCAAAGGAAAAGTTTGAAGAATACCATATTCCAAAAATAAGGGAGAGTGCTGGAGGTATATCTATGGTGGTATGTGGTGAAAATTTTCATGGGGGAACACTTAGGGCTAGAGATGCCAGCTTGTGAGGGCGATGTGCTTGTGAACATCATGCCCTGCCTCCCTAAGCTTGGTAGAAGCTTCCTGGACTTTGGGAAGCTGGTGGGAAAACTCTTAGACCCACCAGAGTATCACAGCTCCCTCCATAAGCCAGGCAGAAGCTTCCTGGGCTTTGGGCACCAAGGGAATATTGGGGGACTAGCTTAGTACCCCTGTGGGACACAGCTGGCGCTGTGGTCTGAACCACAGAGCCTAGGGCTTGACGATCAGAAGGTCGGTGGATTGAATCCCCGTGACGGGGTGAACTCCCGTTGCTTGGTCCCTGATCCTGCCAACCTAGCAGTTCGAAAGCATGTCAAAGTGCAAGTAGATAAATAGGTACCGCTCCAGCGGGAAGGTAAACAGAGTTTCCGTGTGCTGCTCTGCTTCACCAGAAGTGGCTTGGTCATGCTGGCCACATGACCCAGAAGCTGTACGCTGGCTCCCTTGGCCAATAAAGTGAAATGAGCGCAGCAACCCCAGAGTCGTCCGCGACTGGACTTAACGGTCAGGGGTCCCTTTATGTTTACCTTTAGCCTAGTCCCCCTAGCCTACTGACTGCACATCACTGTATAATTTTCACATGAGAAAATGGAAAAAAGATAAAGCTGGCAGCTGTAGACATTATGGGGAGGGGGGAACAGAAGAGCCAGGAGGGTCAATTCACTATTTATTGTAGGAAAGACTGGGTCTGTAAGACTGTATTTAGATCCTTTGTAAAATAAAATAAATAGTGCATTAAAAACTTCCCAGTTGCTGCGACAAAAGAGATCTTTAAAGATGTGGCAGAAGCCAGATTCTTTTCAACTTTTGATGCCTGTTCAGGGTCCTGGGAAGTTAACTCAGAGCAGAATAGTATAAAGGGATGCACCTTCAACACATATCATTGGGAAGGCAGTACTCCCAAAGGCTTTCCTTTGGTTTGCAGAATGCATTTGAAGTCTTTCACAGGAAAGTTCAACAAATATGTGACTGCATGTTTCCATGGGCTACGGCATACATTGATGATAAACTGGCCTGAGGAAAGACCATCGAAGAACATGATCAGAAATGGAGTGGGGGGGCACCAGGAAGAGACAGAATAAAAGGGAGAAAACTGAACAGGCAAAAGGGTAAGCTCAGAACAGGAGAAATAATTCAGGTGAAAATATCGGGAAAAGTGGTCAGATCAATCCTGATGTGGTCAAAACTATAATCATCCTAGAAACAAAAAGGGTGCAAAAATCCTGAGTCGATTCTTCAAGGCTTATAGCAAAAACTGGCAGATGTGTTAGAATACTTTTTAAAAAACGCACAAGGCAAACAAGGTAACAGACCCATAATACTGAATTTACAGAGGGCCTTCTCGGTAGTTGTGCCTGCCCTGTGGAACGCCCTCCCATCAGATGTCAAGGAAATAAAAAACTATCTGACTTTTAGAAGACGTCTGAGGGCAGCCCTGTATAGGGAAGTTTTTAATGTTTGATGTCGTATTGTGTTTTAATTTGTTGGAAGCTTCCCAGAGTGGCCAAGGCAACCCAGTCAGATGGGTGGGGTACTATTACTACTACTACTACTACTACTACTACTATCCACCCCTAAAGGTAAAGGTAAAGGACCTCTGGACAGTTAAGTCTAGTCAAAGGCAACTATGGGGTTGGGGTGCTCATCTCGCTTTCAGGCCGAGGGGGCTGGCGTTTGTCCACAGACAGCTTTCCAGGTCATGTGGCCAGCAGGACTAAACTGCTTCTGGTACAACGGGACACCATGACAGAAACCAGAGTGCACAGGAACGCCGTTTACCTTCCCGCTGCAGCAGTACCTATTTATCTACTCACACTGGTGTGCTTTTGAACTGCTAGGTTGGCAGGAGCTGGGACACAGCAAAGGGAGCTCACCCCATTGCGGGGATTCGAACCGCCAACCTTCTGATCAGCAAGCCCAAGAGGCTCAGTGGTTTAGACCACAGCATCACCTGCGTCCCTTATCCATCCCTACTCGCAGCTAGTAACCTCATTTCTCTTCTGTATCAGCTGCTGCTCCGGTGAACCACCACACATACCAAAAGTTCAGTTCATTTCTCTATTGGAAAGCTCTAGTGTACCAGCAGATTAGGAGGATGAGGAGCAAGACAACTGATTCCAATAACATGTGAGATAAACAAGCAAGTGGTCATGGCAAGCCTACTTGGGGGGGAAGCAGGCAGTTGTGTAATTTTATCCAAGTTTGTATTCATGGGAGTCATTGCTCATTTACTGCTAAACCGGTTTTCCTGTGGCCTGCCAAGCCACTCTTTTCAAATTAGGATACGTTGACATACATTGACACACAAATTGGTCACACTGGCAGGCTGGCGTAGGATCTTCTCCAACTCCAGTGAGCAGCAGGAGCAGCTCGCTTTGGTCTTCCTTGACACCAGAGCAAGGCAAATATCCAAGGCTAATGAATCAAAAGGCTTAAGCACTCCAATTCTCTAGGCTGAATTCACTAGACTTAACCATCCGAGATTCTCATTCCTAAGCAACTGTTTTAGGAAGAGTTAATTATTCCCACTAAATGAAGTTCCCATAATTCTTTGAGGGAAGCTATGACTGTTTGCAGTAGCATGGTACTGCTTTAAATGTATAGTGAAGATGGAACCTACAAAAATTATGAACTATATCAAGCATCTGTAGCTCTGTAAGCCTTGGTTAGCAGATTCTCTCCTGACATAATTTGCTGCATTTTTATCAATATTGGAGTAGAATCATAGAGTTGTCAAGCTAGAAGGTGCCCTGGGGGTCATTCAGTCCAATCTCCTGAAAGGCATGAATAGGTGAGAGTGCAATATTTTGAGAAAACTCCCTTTGCACCACATTCCTGATCAAGATGGGGCAAAGGACCTTTAGTTTTAGAACCAGCCAGATTCTAATTGTAATTAAATTAAATACAGTGATCCATTGAATATGATGTACAGTTTGGTCCCGAAATCCATTCATCTTCAGCCCCTGTTTGCATTCTAGAGCCAAATGTGATCATACATATTTTTTTAGCAGAGAAGAACAGAAAAGACTTCAGGGAGTCTTTGGATGGTGGTACAATTGTGGCACAATTCACAATATCAAGAAAACGGAGATCATGGCCACTGGTCCCATCACCTCCTGGCAAATAGAAGGGGATGAAATGGAGGCAGTGAGAGATTTTACTTTCTTGGGCTCCATGATCACTGCAGATGGTGACAGCAGTCACGAAATTAAAAGACGCCTGCTTCTTGGGAGAAAAGCAATGACAAGCCTAGACAGCATCTTAAAAAGCAGAGACATCACCTTGCCAACAAAGGTCCGTATAGTTGAAGCTATGGTTTTCCCAGTAGTGATGTATGGAAGTGAGAGCTGGACCATAAAGAAGGCTGATCACCGAAGAATTGATGCTTTTGAATTATGGTACTGATGGAGACTCTTGAGAGTGCCATGGACTGCAAGAAGATCAAACCTATCCATTCTGAAGGAAATCAGACCTGAGTGCTCACTGGAAGGACAGATCCTGAAGCTGAGGCTCCATTACTTTGGCCACCTCATGAGAAGAGAAGACTCCCTGGAAAAGACCCTGATGTTGGGAAAGATGGAGGGCACAGGGAGAAGGGGACGACAGCGGGCGAGATGGTTGGATAGTGTTCTGGAAGCTACCAGCATGAGTTTGACCAAACTGTGGGAGGCAGTGGAAGACAGAAGTGCCTGGCATGCTCAGGTCCATGGGCTCACGATGAGTCGGACTCGACTAAACGACTAAACAACAACAGCAATTGTGAATAGGACTGCTGGATTTGGGGACGAAGAAAAAAATACTGGCAGGGCTCTGCCCCATCTCGCCCTAGTTTCATAAACTCCCATGAGAGGGGTCTTGGAGGGGAGGGACAAAAACGTTGCTTGGGAAGCCTGCTCTGGCCTACAGACTGGAGATTAGCCATTCCTGATGTAAACCGAATCTTCAGTCTTATTCCTGACAGAAGAGAGCTGTGTTCCAACTTTCAGAAGTTGTGAGAACTTCAGTCCTTAGATCTTGCCTCCCCATTTCCCAATATTATTCCACGCAACCTTTAAAGGAGAAAAAGAAGAGCTCCAAAGATGAAAAACAAAATTAATAGGGACCCTTCTCTAATTACAGGATAGTCATACTACTGTTCAAAGTTGATCAGGCCTTGCTTGTGGGACCTTTGCTAAAGAAATATTCGTCACTTAGCATTATTCAAGAGTCAGGTGCTCCTGATTCAAAGCAAATGGTTATTTTATGGTCTGTCTTTTTGATTATGAGGGTAGGATTTCAATAGCTAATCACTTCCTCACCATTTGGCCTTTCCACAAAAGCCACTGGCGATTAAGCTTTTGAAATTTCTCAGCCAAATAACCTACTTGGGATAATTAAAAGCAGAGTCGCCTCCTGTCAGTAACTCTTGTTTACAAGCGAGGCATGAATCACGATTACAAACACTTAGGGCGGCAAACAAGCCATTCGTCTTTTAAGCAGAAAGATACATTATGTTCTGGTTAGTAGCTAGGCATGGGAAAGCTGTAAAGTGTGAAGCTTTGGGAGAAATGTATGATTTGTGGAGTTCGGTTTAGTGACTTCACCAGCGATTCCAAAATGAAGGTCTCTGTATCTGGAGCTGCCAGCTGTCTAATTGTTCCTGTGTCTTTAACTGCAGCTTGACGTACAGATGCGGAGCAAGGGAAACTTTTCATGGGCATAAAGTGACAAGGAAGGAACACAAAAGGGCTGACACCCATTTTTACAAGATGCATACATTGCCATATGTTAATGGATCTCAGGTGCATTCTAGCAGCAAGAGGATTTTTGTCAACTCCAAATAATATTTCTGGGGATGCTACTAGACTAGTTGTTTAGTCTGGAATTGACATCCTTGTCCACTTACTTTTGATAGAGAATTCAGACGATGTCCTTGCATTCCAGCACTTACCTGTTTTGCTCTCCTTACTTTTTGTTTTGTTGTGATTTATTCATTTTTTAAATGTAAAACACAGTAGCAGTTCCAACCTGTCCGCCGAAGACTCATAAGGAAGGCTGAGGCTTTCTAGGGCTACTGTGTATTTAATTAAAGCCAACATGTGCACATCTATGGACACAGTACCTCAGTATATACACAGTTTTCATACACATTATTTGGTGGGAGAACTGCATTGCAAAATTCAGAGAAGCGGAAATTCTGTGTTTTGCTATATATATATAGTTTCAGAAAGCGTGAATTAGGTAGCTTTGCCTTTAAATAAGATCAGACTCTATTTCCTCCTCCTGTCTCTTGTATTTCTCTTTGTCATAAAGTTGTCCAGGTGCCCTTCGAGAAAAATTGGGTGACCCTATTATGCCTCAGTGCCTCTCATTGTTATCCTTGTCACCAGATTTTTAAAAGAGAAAGGCGGAGAAGAATTCAAGTTTGTGGCATTCCACCTTTCTCGTGGCAGGAAAACCTAAGCCAGGTTTGGTTTCTCCCGTGAAATTCTGGCATGCCCCCGGTTTACCTCCTCACTTGAAAGCATTCATTTAGAGGAAAGCAGATGGAGCATGGCTGGGAAATCACCTTCTAAATGAAGTCAATGTACCCACCGTTGAACAGAAAATGTAGACTGTAAAGACTTGAAGAAGACTGGTCCTTGGTGGTTTCCGAACGCCTTACACCTGACAGACGTTCTATCCTTCTTGACAGCTGACCTAAGCAGTGGTTAATTGTGCTCTGCTTTGCCAGGTCCTTCAAGCGTAAATTCACAGAACATATTTTTGAAAAGTCGATATGGGGTGGGGGAAGAATAGAAGAACTTCAAAGGCCACGGGCACCTCGGTGCATGCATATGCTCACTCTGAATTCAGAACATGAACTTTTACAAAGGTATACATAACAATTAATTTGTGGCATACATTTCTGGGTTTCGTCTACTCAGCCTGGAGCTAGGCCTCACTTTATTTTTCTATACGCCGGAGATTTCAAGTGTAAATGCTTGCTGGAAATGTCTTTTGGAAAGAAATTCCCCCTAGAATTGCATTAAGTTCAAGCCTTTTATTGAAAGTGTCACTAAATCCTGTTAAATCCTATTTTCACTCAGTCATCAGTAGCTCTGTGCATATATAGACAGAAATAATGCTATAAGGGATTATGCTGGGGGAAAGGAGCCTAAGCTATCCTCGTCACTTCATCCGTTACCAGCAAAAGAACTTGCTGATTCTTTGAAAAGTTCGCTTTAAGCTTCCTAAGTCAAGAGGATATTGACAATGCTGCTTTTTCAAAAAAAGTTCGTGCTAATGCCTTGCAGAAGAATTTTAGCAGGATCAAACTGTGTTTAAAAAGTTGGAGGGGCTACTGCTTAAATGTGCAAACTGGAAGCCCAATCCTATGTATATTTATTCCGAAGCAAGCAACAGGAAGCTCAATTTAATGCAGGGAAGTGCTGCATTTTTCACTCTATAAGACGCACCAGACCATAAGACGCACCTAGTTTTTGGAGGAGGAAAACAAGGGAAAAAAATACTCTGAATCCCAGAATCCAGAACAGCAAGAGGGATTGCTGCGCAGCAATCCCTCTTGCTGTTCTGGCTTCAGCAAAAGCAACGCAAAGCCTCTTCAGGGCAGCAGGAGGAATGCTCCCCCTGCCCTGAAGAGGCTTTACATGGCTATCCCAAAAGCTGGGATAGCTGCACAGCCTGCATTCACTCCATAAGATGCACACACATTTCCCCTTACTTTTTAGGAGGGGAAAAATGCGTCTTATAGAGTGAAAAATATGGCACATAAAAACCGGGGCTGCCATACATCTGGGTTTCCCTGGACATGTCCAGGAATTGGGCCGGAGAATGGCATCTGGGCGGATTTTCATCAAATTGGCAAAATGTCCAGGAAAAAAGCTCATCAACTTTGTCTGGATTTTCACTTTGGGGAATATGGCACCCCTATGCAAACAGTACTATGATGAGCAGAGAGTTAATCTCTGTCTGCCTCCCAAGTGTGAGGAAGAGAGCTATTGTTAAGATGGCTGACTGTAGTTGAAGGCTTTGGGCCTTAGATGTGTTTCCCTCCTAAAACAAACAGTGTAGCTTCTTTCACCGTAGACCCTTCCAGATATACTTTTTGTTATTCATTCATGAGGATTTGTGCCCCTGGTGGTGCTGAGATGGCTATAGGCAATACTGTTTTTAATACTGCACCTGCAAAAGGTTTTGTGGTGAACCTATTGCTTCATTTCCACAGAGTGCCTCTCCCATAACTTCCTGCTGGAATCCTGTAACTTTTTCTATCACAAATGTTCTGGGCCCATTTTTGTCCCACTTTTATTGCAATTTGGGGCCTTTCTATACTTGCCATTGATATACTTAGTGGCTAGGTTTTTCTTAATTAAAAAAATGGCATGCTTCCACACAATGTTGCCATTATTCAGCTAGTATTCTGGAAGGATGCACTTTAAATATTAATGTTTTTATTCTACCACAAAAAAAATCTGACTTTTGTGAAAGATCCAGAATGGATCCTCAGTATATTCATTTGTGTGCCATGCAAGGCCGGCCGGTCCATGAGGCAGGTGGAGGCAGCTGCCTCAGGCGGTGGAAGCCCATGAGGCAGCACCCCACTTTCCATACCACTGCCTCTGCCGCTGATAGGGTGGCAGTTTGCAGTGAGATCTCATGAGATTTTGCCAAAATATGCAAGATCTTGCTGAAATTGTCAGTCTGCATTTCTTGGTACAGAAAGTACTGTACGTGTAGAGCTCTTTCCTATTCTAATTAATTCAAAAGGGTTCTGGAAGCTTCTGGTAGCTTCTCTGTATGAAAGAAACAAGCAGAAGGTTCATGATGTTTGGGTTATTCCTTCAGAGAAGCTGAGTAGAGCTGGTTGAAACTGGTTCTCTTATCTCTTTCTGTCAAGGTCATGCTGACGATAGAAGTAAGGCGAGAAGAAGCCTGGGTTTCATTTTCTTTTTCTATCTCTTTTCCTTCTGGCGTGGTGTTCTGTGTATAGTGTTAAGATTTAGTCTTATGCGTTATTGTAAGTTTAAGTTACCACATTTTTTCGTGTATTGGTCAAGGTTTTTTGACTCAAAAATCACCTCAAAAACTGGGGTCGTCCAATACATGGATAGCAGTATGGTGGGGGGGGGGAGAAGCACTGCGCCACCAGCCATTCAGTTGGCAGGAGCACAGCTTCCCCAGATGCCGCAGTGAGTGGGGAGCGATCTGGGGGAGTGTTTCCTGCCCACAGCTGGGGGGGGGGAGAAGCTGTGTGCCACCAGCCAGCTCTTGGGGGGGCGCAAATTCACCTGATGCCGCTGTGCATACGAAGCACTCCCTGGATTGCATGACGGCATCAGGGGAGGTTGTGCTCTACAAACTGGATGGCTGGAGGGAGCACAAATTCACCTGATGCCACTAAGCACGGGAAATGATCTAGGGAGTGTTTACTGCCCACAGCTGCGTGGGGAGAGAGGCTCAACAGCTTTTGGCCATCTCCCCTCATCTTCTGAAAATTTAGTCCCCCAAAATGGTGTGTGGGGGGGAGTCTTATACAAGGAGGCATCTTATAGATGGGAAAGTATGGCAAGTCTGCTGCAACTGGATATCTTATGCCAATCCTGAATGTATTGGATTTGTGACCATTATGCTCATTTGCCTTCAGTAGCAGCAAAACTCTGCTGGATGAAATATTACCTTAAGGTCCATGAATAACCATAGTTTAGAGGTCCCGGGCCCTAAGGAAGTCAGACTATCCTCTACCAGGGCCAGGGCCTTTTCAGTGATGGCTCCAACCTGGTGGAATGCTCTGTCCCAGGTGACTAGGGCCCTTCAGGGTTTAACCTCCTTCCATCAGGCCTGTAAGACAGAGCTATTCTACCTGGCCTTTAATTTGAATTCAGCCTGATCTTTTATTTCTCTTATCTTCTCTCCCTCTCCCCATTTATGAAGATTACCCTCTCTGAGACCCCACAGCTAATTCTCCCCTGGCCTCCTTGCTGGCCCAAGTAGGACAAATTCAGCCAGCTAGCCCTGGTGATTATCAAATGCTTATTAGATGGATTTCCCCTAAATTGATTTCTGAACTTTGAATTTTATTGTTATTCATGTTTTTATACTTTATTTTATGCTGCTTTTACAATTAAGTGTTTTAAATTTGTTGTTAGCCGCCCTGAGCCCGGTTTTTGAACCGGGAAGGGCGGGGTATTAAAAAATATATATATTTATTAGAATTGCCTCTGGTCTATTTTGGAGGGATCCTGCAACGTATTTAAGTTTTTACTCGGCTAACTATACATTGAAATCTGCTCTGGATCAATATCGAGTAGAATTCCATGACAGAAATCTCGTGAGATCTCGTAGGAATCTGCTGGTGCCACTTCGCGGGCACCACTGTGTAACTCAGGTAAGGGAAGTTTTCAGCCAGGCAAGGCGGCACAGAACCTCCCCGTTTTGCCTCAGGCAGTAAAACAGGACACAACGCCCTTGGTGGCATGTCCCAGTTTCACTGTGTAGGGAGTGGGGGTTGGTGGGCTTTGTTTGGGTCACTTGCCTCTGACCGGTGCAAGCTGTCGGTATGTGACCTCAGTTTAGAGAGCAGATAGAAACAGTGGTATTAGGTCAAAGCATTGCCCGTGACAGCAAACATTAGCAGCAGATGAAATTTCTTCATGGTAACCAGGGTCACCACAAGAATTCCCTTTCTAATCTGTTATATTTCCGCAAGATTTAGAATTCCAGAATGCTAGGCATTAAATACAGAGAATGCCCTTTCCCAGGCCACTACCACCACTCCAGAATTTCTGAGGGCAATGGAACTACAGTGGTACCTCGGGTTCCAGACGCTTCAGGTTACAGACTCCGCTAACCCAGAAATAGTACCTCGGGTTAAGAACTTTGCTTCAGGATGAGAACAGAAATCGTGCTCCGGCAGCGTGGCAGCAGCGGGAGGCTCCATTAGCTAAAGTGGTACCTCAGGTTAAGAACAGTTTCAGGTTAAGAATGGACCTCCAGAACAAATTAAGTTCTTAATCCGAGGTACCACTGTACCAGGTTGGTCCGTTTTTGGAAGTGGATTTGGAGATAGGAGTGGAAAAACTGAAGCACAGTGGTCAGCTGCCAAGAGAACAAGGAAAACAAGCAAGAAAGCAAGAAAGAAAACAAGCAAGAAAACAATTTGTGACAATAACAGAAAACTTGAGGTAAGGACCAATGTAATGTGAACAGGCATCTGCTCCCGATAACGGAATTCTGTATGTACTGTCACACCCTTTCCCCCCTGTGTTTGTACCAAATTGCAGCATTCAAACAGCCACCCGGTAACTTTTACTCTGGCAGAGTTTTACTCTTCATCCTTCTCACACACTATGAAAAATATCTCTGTCTGGATATGCATGTACTTAAACCCACAAGGATTCTGGTGCAACATCTCTCCATTGAGGAAAACAAATTTGCAATGACAGACTAGATTGCAGGAAAATCCAGTTAATTAGAAATGGATTTCCTTTAGATAAAATAGTGACTGTATTGGGATTTTCCTCTGACATGTATCATTGTAATTGAGGCTTAGTTTCCAAAGTATCAACATGTAGAGTCAAAATATATAGGGTTTTTTTCCACTGACAAACTAAAGCTGCTGTTTGATTGTCTTTTTACAGAGACTCAAGACTGCAGACGGTTTTTTATTTTTAAAAAATGCTTCAAATTATGTCAAAAGAAAACAAGAGTCCACAAAATTGCACACTATGGGGGAAAAACTAATTATAAATGTTGCAGTACAATGTTTAAATGTCTGATTTGGAAAATAAAGAAAGACCAGCTTTTTTATTATGTATGTAGCCTGAATACAGTTTTATTATATCAATGGAATATGATAGTTTCTTCCCCCAAATAGTTTTCTACAAGAACTTTTTTAATCAAGGCACATATTTTTTTTTAGTGATGCAAAGTTCCTTTTCTCTTTTTGGTTCAAGGAAGACAAAAATGAAGATAGACTACAGCATTTCCTTCCCACATATTCTAAATAAATTAATTTTTACAGTACCTAATTTCTTATGGTTCACCCTTGAGTAAATCTGTGAGTACTTTTTAGAATGCACAATGGGAAAGTACATTTATAGGAACTAATATAATGCTTTCCCTTTTAAACATGGCTGTAAGGAGAGAAAATCACGGACGACATCCATAATGCCCTCCCCATTTGCACATTTCCTTCTTATATGTAAGTGTGTTTGTTTGTTTCTGTGTGTGTGTGTGTCAATGCCTAGAGAAATTTCAGAACACCCAACAGTTGTTAAACAAGATTTCCTGCGGCTAGAAGAGGGAAGTTTCAGTGCCATACAGAGTTCCTTAGCTTAGTAGACAACCACACAGAACTCAGTAGGTACCCAAACTGGTCCGTAGAGGGCCAATGGTCCACAACCTTCATTGAGGTGGTCTGAGGCATGTTCACATTAGATATTCATAGGGACAATTATCTCAGTTATTTCTTGTACTTTATAGTTTTCTTTCCATGGAATGTGTTTGAATCCACACCTGGCAGCCTGTTTTACCAGGATCAAAACAGCCTCAAAAAATAAACAAGTGTGCCCTTTCTTCAGCTCCGCCAAGATAATTGTTTCCCAAAGATCAAGAGAGCTTTACCTGATTTATCTACTGATCCCACCAATTAAAGGTTGCAGTCCTAAACTAATTAAATAGTCCCAATATATTCACAACCGGGGTATCTATCTGGCCGAACTAAACATCGTTGTCATTAGAGGATAAACTTGACAATGTAATTATCCTTTCCTCCCCACCACGCCATTCGATTGAATACTTGTCCTTTGGAAAAATGGAAACTGAAAACAAATCTAGAAATGGCTGCTATCAGAATTTCTGAAGCCACAATCTAGGAGTAAGTCCTATTGAATTAAATAAGACTTACTTCTGAGTAAACATGCATAGGCTTGCACTGTGACTCTCTTAATTTAACAACTTCTAATTTACTCCAAAGTCCTTCAGAGCATTTAGCTAACAATAATTCAGCACGTTGAGTATGATTATTTCTTCAATACTGGGATGCCCGCCAATGATATTTCCCCCCTCTCTCCAATGGCAGTGTAAAAATTCAAATGCACAATAGTTTCATTAATTTAGACCTTTCCTTTTGTTTGTTTCACAGTGGGAGGGGGGACTATTAGTTGTAGGACTATAGGTATGGATATATTTTTAAGCGTTGGAAGAATTCATAGCCAACAATTCTTTTAAAAATAAAAAGCAGCAGACTCTCTTGTTGGTGCTTTCTCATTTCCTCCAATTTGCATCTATCCTATAAATTCACAGATGCCGACAATAATTATGGGAACGTTTTATGCCTCCTCCATGTCTAATGTGATAATGCAAAGTATCTTTTGCATTCATATGCAATGTTTATTCATCCCTTCTTCGTTTGCATAGCTGAATGAAATGTTAGATGCTCATTTTATGAGAATAGCTGCAAACCTCAGGATAAATGTTTTGCCTAAGGAAATAAAAGGTAAAGGGGGAAAGAATATTTAACAACATATTACAAACAATACCCCATGTCTTAAATGTACTACAGGTAAATTGCTTGTATACCTGCTTGTGAAACCAGACTAAATCTAGAATGCACAGAGGTGGAAGTTTGCTTCAGGCTCTTGACATGTTATATCCTGGCTTGTAAGTCTAGTTTGTCTGGTGAGATCAGAGGCAAGGAAGCTTTTTCAAACCAAAGGCCACATTCCCTTGTGTGTAACTTTCTGAGGGCTCCATGCTAACAGTGGGAATGACCCAATCAAAACGTGGGTGGGATCAAAAGTAAGTGGAGTCAAAGCCATATAAATATTTCATTTGTTCACACACACTCATACACAACTCAGTTACACAAAGCCACTTTCACCTTCAGAGGAGGGGGGATTGCGGGCTGCACGCCCCCACCACAAGCGCGGGGGCTGGCTCTCAGCCTCCACGCGATTGAGGGAATCCCCGGCCGCATCATCCCTTGGACAGCCAATCAGCTGTCTCAGGGTGTGTGGCCTGCCCAATTTAACACAAGGGCGGCCCCCTCCAACTGCTCCGGTTTACCACCCACCCACCCTTTAAGGTTTTGTCTTTGACCTTGCTATGGACCTTGGTTGGTTGCCTTTAAGGGGCCTGGTAGGAATTTTTTCCACTTGGCAAATTGGCAGCAGCCACTTGGTTTTTTGCCTACCTCGTAGCAAATCGTCACAAAGTCCTTGGTATTGGCGGTTAGGCATTGGTATTGGTATTGTTGTGTAGATGAAGGGGGAGGAAGCACCATCACCTCCCCCACATATTGAAGGGTAGTCCGATAAAGGATTCTAGGGGGCGTGGGCCTGTCCAAAGCCTATGGAGGTGTGGGCCTATGGCAAGCCCCCGAGCGGTGACCCCGGGGGAGATCCTAGTTGATGTGCATCAGCAGGACTCCCCCTACTGGTGGTTAACCCTTCCCAGACTTCAAGCGAACAGGCTGAAGCCGGATAGTTGGTTAGGACCAATGCCTAAGCCAATACCTCTCATCACCTGTAACCAATAAAGTTGTGGCCTTATTTCGCCCATTAACCTTAATTAATTGTGTCGTGTGTCTTTATTTCCACTGGGGGAGGGCGGGAACTCACCACACAAATCCATCCATTCACATCTACGCAGCCCATCAAAACACGTCTTTCCATTCACACACAGAGTGAAATCTAATGAATAGTTACATTCCAATTGCATATTAGTGTGGGAGCTATGGATCAGATTAGTTCATACTGGAATTCACAAAGCTTGTATTTCTCAGGGACATGATTTAGTGCAGGCATAGGCAAACTACAATTCCCATCATCGCTGACCACTGGTCCTGTTAGCTAGGGATGATGGGAGTTGTAGTCCCAAAACATCTGGAGGGCAGAGTTTGCCTATGTCTGATTTAGCCGTATAGGAAGGTACTTGGGTGAATTGCAGGCTTGGACACTGTTTTCTTCCCTTTCCTCTGATGCAGCCATGACAAAGAGATCAGAAACAGTGTTTCCAAGGTTAAACTAACCGTTATTTGTTGTTACAGCTAACTACAACAAACTGTAGTTAGTTCAAACTGTGGCTCATTATAGCCAGGATCAAACAATGGTTCCTTAACATGGTTTTTCCCCCAATAAACCCTAGTTTAAACCAAGGATAACTCCTTAGTTCTGGTCCCAAGGAGGAGCCCATGAGGCAAGGTGGGTTGGTTCTCACAGCACCAAGGAGAGCTCCTCGTGCTTACTGGAAGTAAAGCTGGGACTTTTGAGCCACTACCTCCAGTCTACCTCTTCTGTGCTCTGTCCCCTTGAGTGGACCACTAGATTCTCTTAAAGGGTCAACCCTTTGGGCTGAAGATGTGTGTCTCCTTTTATAAACTCCATTGAAGTAAGTTCCACCTGTGTTGAAAAGGCAATGCTGGGCTTCCCAGGAAGTAAGCATCAGGGTTGTGCTATTGCACAACCAAGCTCCACTTAAGATACATAGAAAGCTGTCTTGAACAAGGTCGGACTGGCTTCAGTATTGTATCCTGTGACTAGTAGCTGTCTTCATTGCCTCAGACAGAGGACTTTCTCATTACCTGCTGTCTAATCCTATCTATTTCTTTTCTTTTTTCACAAAATATACTTACATGACATGCACAGAATTTGAAACACTTGTCAATGCGGCTTACACAATACGTACAGAATTTGAAACATAGATTTAAACTTCAGAAAATAAGAATACTAGAGCAAAATCCTCCTGGAGTCAAGTCCTCCTGAAATCAAACTGTTTTGACCTGACATCTGAATCTTTTCAGTGAAGATGCCTGCCTGGTTTCTACTGGGAAGGAGTTCCCTAGAGCTTGGTCCGCTAACATGACTCCTTGGTGATCCGAGTCGTGTTTCTGGACCATGGCAGACAACAAATAGTGCCCCCCCCGAATCACTGATTTGCTTGGGATGTAAGGGGCAATATCCTGGGTCTACGTTGTTTAGAGCTTTGTACAAGTACCCTGAACCTTATCTGGTGGTAGATGGGAGGCCAATGCATGCCTTTTGACATTAATGTTATTTGTTGGTGGTACCCTGTTCCCATCTGTTCCCATCACCAGACAACTTGCCGCATTCTGCAGTAGCTGAAGCTTCCAGATTAGACCCAAAGGTAACCCCACATAGAGCTTAGAGCAGAAGTCCTGTCTTGAGGTTACCAGTATTATGGTAAGGTTGTCCCTATCCAGGAACTGGTGGTGTTGGGGGGACAAATCATGGGCTGTATCATTAAGATATGGTCCTTCTCACTTCAGAATGCTGCTTCTATGTTCTTCTGACCAGATCCTCAACTGCATACAGTTTCCAAATTTGGACGGCCTCATTTTCCATAGTTTCTGACCCCATTCCACAAGAAAGTGGAAATACTTTGGCCAGCCTACATACTGCAAATGCAACAGATTTATGATGTCATGTTGATGCTGGCTGGAACGCGTGTGATTATCCAAGCCATTTTAAGTTATTACTGCCAAGCAAAGTGACTATCACTGAAGCGAGTCAAAAAAGGGCACGAATGCCATGCAGTTCAACATAGCCTCCCTGGATTGCTATATTATATTCTGAGAAGCAATTTGAGTCACTACTGGGAATGTGTTAAACCCATATTAGAGTAGCTTAAAGTAAATCCATGCCATTATCTAGTGAACAGGAGAAGTTGCTAAGTAAATACACAGCAGAAGGATAAACACATTTCATCAGAGAGACATACAGAATGGTCATCTTCCCACTCACCGCAATTTTACTTTCCACCTCTACTGTGCTCACTCATTAATGGTTCTCTGGATCTGATATTCTACACAAAACCAACCCCTTCAGTCAATGGATAAATATGTGTGGGTGGGTGGAGGGGGGTTTCCCACGAAACCATTCTGAACCACATCCCAACTTGTATAACTCAGGACAGTTTAGACAGGACACTTGCTGCATTGAGCATGGGGATGGGGAAGAAAGTTGACTGAGTTCTCATCTAAAGGTGAAACTACCTAAACTACCTAATCTGCATGTTCCGAAACAATACGCAAACCGAAACAGAGAAAACCTTTGAAATCATCACTTCTCTGAATTTTGCAAGGCAATTATTTAGCCAACTAAAATACACATATAGGGGAGGGTAAATACAAAAATGCTATCAATGAGGGACAATGGATTTTCACCAATGTGCATATTAGGCAAAATTTCATACACAAATATTATGAGAAATTTGCATTGAAATGCTGGTGAATTTTCAGGACTATTTTTTAAAAATCACAGTTTTGGAACTGTTAAGAACTGAACTTGAGAGACCCGGAGAGAGACTGAAAATGGCAGGTTTCCTGGGTTGTAGCACCTGCATGAAACCTGGGGCATCTGACACCTCCACTTGGCAAGAAATTGCTATCATGAGCAACTTGTGGGCAGGCGTAGGACCCAGTATGTAAATACTGTCAAACGACTCTCCAAAACCTGGAGACGGCCTTCTTGTAATCATAGCCACAAGACGAAAAGGCAAGCCACTTGAAGCATTTAAACTGGAAGTGAACATAACCATTTGAGAATAATCAAGCCGTGACTGTGGCTGGGTGGTCCCAAAGAGCTCTTATTCTTGATAGTAATTTCACTAGTAAAAAGTACTATGAAATCCTACTTACTCCTCCACTGTGCTATAACCCCCTAACTAATAAAATGAATCTTTAGCTAAGAAAATGGCATTGCGCTTCGAGGCCCCCAAGCCCTTCCCTGAAAATAACTTCATACTGACACGTAATTTTAGTTTAAGTTATTGGGCAAAATTTAGGCCACAACTTTATTGATTACAGCAAAGTGAGCGGTATTGGCTTAGGCATGGGCAACAGACTATAACTGACTCCCGCCTCTCTGGCTGGAAGTCTGAAAGGGTAAACAAACGAGGGAGCAACATCGATGAAGTCCGACCGAAGCTCACCCCGGGGTTCCTGTGGTCCTGGCATGGCCCTAGCCCCTCAAGAGGACTTCGGACAAGATCCAAGACCCCCAGATTCCTTTACTGGAATAGCCTTATTCATGAAAGGGCAGGTGATGGCCACACCTCCCCTCCCACACACTTCAATAAGCCAATACCGAACTGCCAAACCTTACAAAGTTGTGACGATTGCTAAGGGGGTAGGCAAAAACCAAGTGGCTACAGCCAATCTGCCAAATGGGAAAAAAATCCTACCCAGCCCCTGCTCCAAAGCAGGTGACCCAATCCAAAGCAAGGCCAAAGCAGCAGCACCTAAAATTAGGGGAGGAGGGTGGGTGTTCGGCAGAGTGAAGCAAGCACCCCCAGTTACATTGCGCTGCCGCTTTTATAGGCCCCAGGAATCGCGCCAACTGCCCCGATTGGCCCAAACAGCCTAACACGATCCTGGGGCCTAACAGTTAAGGCTTGGGCCATGCCCGGCAACAATTCTCCCAGCGGGGGTGCCTTAGGGGCCCACGTGCAACCAGGACCCTCACAAAAGAGGATCCCATTTGTCTCTAACACTCTCTAACCCCCAAGCTAACACAATAACCTCCTAACTAATCAAATGGCTCCCTAACTGATAAAACAACTCTCTTTCTCCTCCTCCTCTCCCTCTCTCCTTGTATCTCTCTCTTTCTGCTTCCTCGCAATCTCTTTCGCTCTCCCTGTCTTCACTATTTCTCTCTCTCTCCTGTGTGTTATGGTTACTGTAGCTGCCATGATTAATACAAATGCCCATTGTTCCTCTTCATGCAAATTTTTATAGCTGGATTAAGCTGCTGCTGCTGCTGCTGTTGTTTTGATTTTTATTTATTTTAAAGCTCTTCTAGGCCACTCTTTTTCTCATGGCTTCAAGTGGAGTGTCCAATCGTAAAATAAAAACTGCCTCCAGACCCCAGATCACCACTTTCACTGCCTGTCCAAATTCTGATGAGAAGGACAGGACTCATTGGCTATTTATTTATGGATTACGGTACCCAGCCTTCGTCTTAAGGTTCCAGAGCAGGTTACAGTCTTAAAAGCCATTTGAAACCATTTACAACCATAAACATTACCTGGATCCTAAACACATACACCTCAAGTGTCAAAAGCCAGGGTAAAGATGTGCTTTATTTTTTTTTAAAAAAAGCTAAAAGACTAGGGCCTCTGTTGGACTGGAGCTGAGTTTGTGTGTAGCTCCTTATCGTCAGCCCTGCCTACTGTAATCAAATGGCACATTCCCATCCACTCCACTGGATTTCAGAATCTATAACATTAACTATTCAATTTAAAGCCACAAGGATTTATAAAGACTTTATATTCCCTGCTGTTTTTTATGGCTGGACATTGAATTTTTAATGTATGATTAACTGCAATAGTCTCATTGGAGATCTACAGGCTTTTCAGGCAAATATGTTACAGGCACTGTCAGCATGTGATGCTGATAAAATCTTATTTGCATTTTTCATCTTAGAAGGGAGTATTGTTTTCTTAACAGTAAGAAGCCAATGTGTACAATCTCTGCAGTGGAAATTAATGTAAATCGTGGCAGATGTAGACTTTTGTTTGCTTGTTACCCAGGGGTTTCTGTGGTACTTAAGAACAAATGGGATTAATTTGTTCTTAATCTAAAAAAACACATCTGTGTTTTGAAATACATAAAAAGCTGCTTCTGTGCAGTTTAATGAGTCTAACATTGCACAAGTGTTCTCAAGCAGCATCGTTGGAGGCAGCCTATCAAATCAGCAAATGCGTTCAATCTACAATCAAGTTGAGCTAGGGATCAAGTCTACACACACAGCAGAATGACATGAACGAATGCTAACATGGGAAGAGAAGGCTAATACCATACAGGTGGGAGGTGCCATTTTGTGGTGCACCTTGAGACTGAAAATTCCTGGCAAAACAGAAAGAACAAAATTAAAAAAGAAAGAACAGGAGAGACAGCATTTTTGATCTTCACCTGTAATCTGAAATGGTACTGCTGATTCACCTCAACTCTACCACCTCACTCCACTGTAAACGCAGGTCAAGCCTAAACCAGCTTGAAATTGAGCATTTTAAGAACCAGTTCTATATCCCAGGGGTTAGCAATCAATAAACCTGACGGTCCCATGGTTCCTCTGAAATGTAATGCTTAGCTTGGTGCTGGTAATCCTGGAGGATAGGAGCCCCATCAAGAGCATAGCCAAATACAGTGGTTCTTTGGTTCTTGAACTTAATCCATTCTGGGAGTCCATTTGACTCCCGAAACTGTTCGAAAACCAAGGCGCAGCTTCTGACTGGCTGCAAGAGTTTACTGCACTCAAGTGGAAGTCACGTCAGACATTTGGCTTCAGGAGCCAAAATGTACAAGTACCAAGGCATTTGAGAACCAAGGTATGACTGTAAATAAATAAAAATACTTAACTAAAAGTAGAAATAATCAGAACATTTGAAATTGAATGCTCAGTGAGCTATCAATGAGCTACGCTTACTGAGTATGCACAGCAAAACTGCACTGAAAAAAGTAGGAATTTAAGAAAGGTGCTGAAAAGGTTTTCAGCAAATCTAAGAAAACTTGTTTTAGTTTAGATTTTTTAAAAATAAGATGGAATTTCGAAAAACAATACTCATTAACCGCATGAAAGGTACACCTCAGTGTTTGTTTGTTTTTTAAATTAACTTCTTAGTTTTCAAATGACTTAAGATTTTCAGATTTTTCTAAGTGTCTAGGTTCAAAAGAAAGTAATTTTAAATAACTGCTGTTGAGACGTTTCATTGTCCAGGCCCATAAAAATATTATTCAAACTTTTGCTGGCAGAACTTTTCAAAACAAAACGTAAGTATCAAAGATACAACCAAAATATCTATACAATGTCTTGTGCTACCCAGCACAGGCTCAGCATCTTAGAAAATATGAAATAATCCAAACAGACCTAGAAGCAGAGGGTTATCTCTTCCCACAGACTGCATTCCAGATTCCATTGGCCTTAGGCTGTTTACTCTCCCTTCAGGAGTGCTTCATTTACATCTTTCTGTTCTCTGTCATGTTCAGAGAAAGACTGACAGCCACCACCCTTTCAGGATGGCGAATTTGTAACTCAATACCCTCGTCAAGTGATCAAAAGTTACACGCAGTTTAGAGTAACAGAAAGCAATCAACAGGTAATCATTAACCCATTTAGACGCTTGGAGTTCTTTAGAAAACAATTGTGGAAAACCCCCAATGTTAGCAATACACATTTAGCCATTTTCCATTTTAAACCTTTATTAATATACATACATTTTTCATTATTGTGTGAATTAAATCAATTATATTTCACTGTCCTGACCCACAAAGACCACCAGCCATTCTTGACTTACCACAATCTTCTGCACAAACAGGGGTCCTAATAAATTAAAGCTGGGTAGTTCACCAGTTGCTCAGAGTTCACTTAAGATGACATGCACAAGAGAGACGTCACAAAACATGACAGGATGCCAGCTTTCCAATGTGATCTCACAAGCACTATGACAGACAGAAGCAGCAGAGTCAATGTTTATGGCAAGAATGCTAAAGCCAACATTTATGATGAAGTACCTATCAAGTAAAACCCAAGTATTCTAGCTTAACTAGTTTGTGAAGCAGCCTTTCAGAAAGAAAGCATTATGTTGTCCGTTTACAGGTTTGTTTGGTTATATATATATATATATATATATATATATATATATACCCACACTCACACACCTAATAACTATTTTTTCCCCTTTACCATCCACCTCGCAAACAACCCAATCTTATTTCGGTTTGCTTTAGTGGCTGCAAAGCAATATCCTGGTAAGAATATTGCTGGGAGCAGTAATTGAGTGAAATAGGCTATGAATTCTTCTCCTGTCCCGGTCTAGCAAATACATGGCATTAAAGAATAATTGTCTTCAGTTTGTGGCAACATCAACAGGAGTACTTTACTGTTGAAAGCAAAAAATATGAGATAAAAAAGCACCCGGTACTTTTCATCACCGCTCAATTGCAGCGATGTCACATTTTCTCTATCACCCTTTAACAGTTTTAGATCCAATTCTGGAGAGTTACACTTGGGCCATTTCAAATCAAAGTGGAGTGAAAGTTATAGAGGGAGGGAGAGGGGGAGGGGGGAGAGGGGCAGCCAGTGCCAGTTTGTGGTACCTGGGCAAGTTTAAGAGTGTTGTATTAATTTACAAGGGCCTTAACAACTTGGATCCAAGATATTGGCTGCCTGATTCCTTATAAGGTAAAGGGTAAAGGGACCCCTGACCATTAGGTCCAGTCGCGGCCGACTCTGGGGTTACGGCACTCATCTCGCTTTATTGGCCAAGGGAGCCGGCGTACAGCTTCCGGGTCATGTGGCCAGCATGACTAAGCCGCTTCTGGCGAACCAGAGCAGCGCACGGAAACACCGTTTACCTTCCCGCCGGAGCGGTACCTATTTATCTACTTGCTCTTTGACATGCTTTTGAACTGCTAGGTTGGCAGGAGCAGGGACTAAGCAATGGGAGCTCACCCCGCCGTGAGAGTCGAATCACCGACCTTCTGATCAGCAAGTCCTAGGCTCTGTGGTTTAACCCATGGTGCCACCCGCGTCCAGATTGCTTATACCCCTGCCCAATCATTGAGATGTTTGGGAACGTCACAAGATTGTATCATTTCCACTACCACATTGAACTTCTCTTGCACAACACAACTTTCCCCTCCTCTCCTCTGCAGGCCCCCATGCACCCTCAAGATTTGCCCCAGAGCGTTGGAGGACCCTCTGGAGCAGATTTTGAGAGTGCTTGTGGAGGAGAAGAGAGGAGAGTCCCATTGCACCCAAGGCACTCTGCACATGTGCAGCATTGGCTGTTAGTTAGTGGTCCCCCACGTGTCTCATGTATGACTCATATCCACCAGGAGCTATTCATTCAGTATTGTGGCCAGGGCCGGATTTAGGTTTGATGAGGCCCAAGCTCCTGAAGGTAATGGGGCCCTTTATGTCCAGCTGTCCTTTGTCAACAACAAATTGTCGCTGTTTTTTGTGTTGAATATATGCTATATGGGAATTTATGGACCTAATAGGTATCTAAAGCCATTTGCACATAACAAAATATGTACCTGTATTTTATCAAAGTAATTGTTGAGCTGAAATACATTTAAGGAAGAAGTATATTAACAGTGAAATACAATTAAGAAGTATATTGGGGGGGCAAGAGAGTGGAGCCCTAAGTTATAGCTTGTTTAGCTTATACGTAAATCCGGCACTGATTGTGGCCCAATTCTGAGGAACTCTCTCTTTGTTGAGATTGGAGAGACCCCTGCCCTTTGAAATTCCAGCACTTATTGCTGACTTTTTAAATTTCAACAGGCATTTCCAGTTATTTTTTCTCATTTTATGGTTAATTTTAACTGATTCTATGGTATATCCCTCTTCAACGCCACTTAAAATCTGTGGTAGTACATAAACAAGGTGTTTTCCCCATTCACCCTGTCCTTCCTTACTTCCCCATCTGCTTTGCGGCACTATCTCCTCACAGTGCACAGTCTGGGTTTTCTCCTAGGTCTCTGCAAAGCTTACAGCATCTTAATCAGTCAGTCCATGATGAACATTTGAGCAAGTTGTCCATTGAGTCCAGTAGAGACCAAATTCAAAGGCCAGACAGGCCCTTATCCTTTACAAGAGGCGTAACTTGCACCCAAGATTGAGGGGGTCTGGTGCACGATGTGCATGCATGATATCGTGTGCAATGCGCATATTGTGTGTATGATGTCATGCGCCCAGCATGTGCAACATCGCATTATCAGGAGAGGGCCTAGCGTGGAGCTCCTCCTCTCTCATGCTCAGGAGGAGCCAGCCACAGAAGCCACATTGTGCTCAGCTCCACACACAGCCTGTTCCACCCCCTCAACACTGAGGGGGCCCAGTCCCTTCCCAACAGATATTGGGGAGCCCTAAAACACATTGGGACACTGGTGGTGCTGTGGGTTGAACCACAGAGCCTAGGACTTGCTGATCAGAAGGTCAGCGATTCAAATCCCCGCGATAGGGTGAGCTCCCGTTGCTCGGTCCCAGCTCCTGCCAACCTAGCAGTTTGAAAGCACATCAAAGTGCAAGTAGATAAATAGGTAGCACTCCAGTGGGAAGGTAAACGGCGTTTCCGTGCGCTGCTCTGGTTCACCAGAAGCGGCTTCGTCATGCTGGCCACATGACCCGGAAGCTGTACGCCGGCTCCCTCAGCCAATAAAGCGAGATGAGTGCCGCAGCCCCAGAGTCGGCCACGACTGGACCTAATGGCCAGGGGTCCCTTTACCTTTAAAACACCTTAGCCGCATAGAGTTGGCACCCTTGTCCTTTGCTGTAGCTTGGCACTTTGGAACATTTAGGGGGTTATGTTTTACCTGAGATTTCATCAGATTAGCCCAGAATTGGCTGCCATTATATTCTCTTCAGAGCCTTGCTACCTTGAGTCCAGTTTGCAGCCCTCCAAAAAAGTGCTTGATGGCTTTATCTGAATTTACTTGTGTGAAAACATTATTTCCCGCCTTTCTAGTGCTCTTGCAGCTTACAACAATTTCGAAACACAATGCCATATGACGTATTAAAATTTTAAAAATCTGCAACATTAAAATACAGTTCAAAAGCAGCAGTAGCAGAGATTGTACTTATGATGACGTGACCATGTATTGAGCAACATGGTACACAAAAGTACTGCTTCTGATTTATTAATTGTGTGGGGGGTTCTATGTGTATTGCTTGCCTTAGTAATATTAAATAATAGTTTTATATTTTTATCCTGTTTCATACTATTGGGGTCATGTTGCTGCTTTAATTACATTTCGCCACAGATACCATTTCCTCTTGCTTTCTAGCTCAGTCACGTGGTTGATCTTGCCAGTAAGGAATCACATAGCAAATGGAATGATGTCATAACACCAAGTAGCCAATCAGATGTGTCTGTCTCATGACATCAACCGAGAGAAGGAGGAAGGAAGCAGTGAGGTTACTAAGTGAACATGTTCACAAAGGAATTGTTCCCCCCCCAATAAAAAAATTTTGGGGAAAGGAGGTGGTTTTTTGGATTGCTGAAAGTGTTCAGAAAACAGTTAGTAGGTTCAGCTGAGTTTTAGTTAGATTATTGTTTCATAAAATCAGAAGAGACAGCAAGAGCAGGAAGATCTGACTGGTGAGTTATATGATATCATCCCTCATGCTTCTGATCCATAATTGCTACCTGTGGACTCTGAGTTTCAGGTGCTTGTCTGCAAGATGCTGCAGGTGGGCGGGTCACAGGCTACCCCCCCCCCCCATATTTCTACATGTCATAGTTCAGTCTAAGCCACACTGTCTAAATTAAGGCCTGTCTGCATCCAGTCACGTCCTCTATTTTTAGGGTTCATGATATCACCTGCTTCATTTTTCATACCCCTAGTGTGAAGAACAAAAGTCTGCTCCCGCTACATGCAACAATAAAAAATAATAAATTACAGTTCTTGGAACAAAAACTTTTAAAGAGTGGCAAGAATTGAAAGCATGAAGCAGGTATTCTTCATGCGATGAGAAGGCATTGTGGACATAACCCACCAGGACCTTCTCACAGAAAAGTGAGATGAATGGAAATTAGAGGAGAGCATGTTTATTTCTTTCTAATTTTAGTTCGCCTTAGGAGAGAGCGCACGTACAATTCTGCATTCATTGTGAGTTGTTACCATAAATACAATACATTGGCAAAGCTGGTTTTGAGTTTGCTTTTAAAAAAATAAATAGATGCCGTATTGTAAATATCAAGAAACTACAAAGGAGACTATAACTTTCTTAATGAGGAAAGCAGACTGTGGGTTGTATCCTGTTTTGTTCCATTCAGAGTTGTCCCACTCTGAGTGGAACTAACAGTGGCTACAACCCACTATTACCAAGGCATCCAGTTGAGAGGATGAGCATAAAATTTGATAGACTGAGAACCTAGTGAGATCCATAGCTTGACCCAAGCCTGCATGTCATGGATGTATAAGGAAGATGTCCAAAGTACTGCTAGCTCATTTTTAGACATTGACTGCCCTGGTGTTCACAGCTTGGCAATAAAAAGGGAAAAGGGAAAGTTGGTGTGTTCCAGCAAATGCCACAGACTGGCTCGAAACATTGCCATAAGCAGGAAAACTGGACCAAGGATGTTGGGAGAGGTACATAGCTGGTGGATAACAGCACAGAGCCATGATGGACACCAAGGACCACACTGCCCTGTTTCAAAATTGGAGAGAGCACTTAGATTTGCTCTGGGCCCCTCTCCATACCTCTGCCATTCCTCAGGATGGAGTGTGGTGCAATACAAGTCAGGACATTAGTCACCGAGGTCAGCTGAAGTTCCTGTTAACTATGTGGAGAAATACATGTTGTGTTCTTAAAATTAAATATTTCATCTAGAAGCCAAAGATCAGGGTTTTTTAAATCATCATTCCTCTGCATCCCCCTTAAATTGTGCAAGTATAATAAAGTTCTTGGCAGTTAATTTCTCAATAAAATTTAAGAACATAAGAGGCATCTAGGTGGCCACTGTGAGAATGCAATATTGGAGTAAATGAGCCTTTGACTTGATCTAGGTGTTCTGCTCTTATGTTCTTCAAGCTGCCCCTCTCATAAAGACTGTTCCTTATAGGACACAGTGCTGATAGAATGATGGGCACCACCTTATTCTTGGTCAACAGGGAATTTTCCATCGCATTTAATAGCAAACAAGCACCTTGTGGAGCAGGTGTGAGGAACCTTTGACCCTCCAGATGTTGCTAAACTATGATGTCCATCTTCCCTGGCCATTGGTTGGGGCAGTTCAGCAACATCTGGAGGGTCAAAGGTTCTTCACACTTCCTGTAGACAGAAGAAAGCAGTGGCTGGCCTGAACTAGCCCTGCATGGTGTCCAAAGGCCCCGAGATGGCAAGTATTAGATTTAGGGCAATGGAGCAGGGAGACAGAAAGTACACTGCATCTTTTAAAGAACTCTCAGCTGGAATCACAGAGAGAAGAGAAAAACATGGAAACAGTCCAATTTTTTGCCATTTGGTTTCTCCCCCCTCCCCACCCCCTCTGGGAACAGCACAGCTATTTATTATTCAGGAAGTGTTGCATCCAGTATGAATATCTTCAGGGACTCAAGGCCTTGAGAACAGAGGATGCTGGTTTTTAAAAAGACAATGTCTTTCATTTGCTCAGAAGTGACCTTTCAATCCCGTCGGCATAACAGACAACTCCGGAAGACCTGAATGCAAATCGGACCATCAGCACCACTGGGTATAAGCTCTGCTATGGGTTCCTAGCAACAACATCCACCTATGTATTTTTTTAATATAAATATGCATCTTGCCTTTCTTCGCTGAGCACTCCATGAGACGAAAAGCAGAAATGTACCATTGCAGAGCAAATAATATAACAAAAGCCAACAGATAAAAATGGGGGTGGGTTAAAAAGGACAGCCTGCTAAAACCCACATCTGGATAAGGATAGGGAACCTCCAGTTCCCATCAGCCATAGGTGGCAATGACAAACGGACAAGGGTGATGCAAGCTGAGATTCAGCAACAACTGGAGGGCTGTAGGTTCTCCAACCCTGACCAAGGTCTTAAGACACCCATGGAGCCATTAAAGCAGCCTGGTTGAAGTGGATGTTTGGCCAAGGACCAAACAGGTATGAAACAAGGCATTGGCCTTATGTTTTCAAGCTCTGTGGGAGGGATTTAACTAAGGAGCTTCCCCTAATAGGTCAGGTTCAAGGTGCTGGTCTTGATCTTTAAAGCCCTTTGTGGCTTAGGGCCCTCTTATCTACGGAACCGCCTCTCCTGGTATGCCCCGCAGAGGACCTTAAGGTCCATGAATAACCATAGTTTAGAAGTCCCGGGCCCTAAGGAAGTCAGACTATCCTCCACCAGGGCCAGGGCCTTCTCAGTGATGGCTCCGACCTGGTGGAATGCTCCATCCTATGAGACTAGGGCCCTTCAAGATTTAACCTCCTCCTATAAGACAGAGCTATTCCGCCTGTCCTTTAATTTGAATTCAGCCTGATCTTTTATTTCCCTTCTCTTCCCTCCCCCTCCCTTTTTATGAAGATCACCCACTCTGAGACCCCACAGCTAATTCTCCCCTGACCTCCTCGCTGGCCTAAGTAGGACCAATTCAGCCAGCAAGCCCTGGGGATTATCTAATTGATTTTTTTATTTTAGAATTTTATTGTTATTCATGTTTTTATACTGTATTTTATGCTGCTTTTATAATTAAGTGTTTTAAAGTGTTTTAAATTTGTTGTTAGCCGCCCTGAGCCCAGTTTTTGAACCGAAAAGGGCGTGGTATAAATTATTATTATTATTATTATTATTATTAATGCAACAGGATCAATTAGCACTAAAACAAGCTTTGCTATCCCAGGTGGTATCTGTACTGGATTTGAAATTTATTTTAGAAATGTCATTGTTTTATCCACAGTTTATAGCACTGTAAATCACTGCAATAAGCCTCAGAGGAAACAATTCAGAAATAATAATAATAATAATAATAATAATAATGGCAGATCATTATGTTTCCATGAAGAGAATGGCACCTGGACTTCTTTTTCTTTTAAGGAAGCAGGGTATGAAATTAGATGGCTCTACTGGGGCAGGCAGGGATGGGACATTTGGCATTTGTATACCAGAGATATTGCGTTGTGCATTCTCTTTCCCTTCCTACAATAGAGGTAGGTCTCAGCACTATCACTGTGTCAAAAGAATTTGCATTTTCATGAGATTTCATTCCCTGCCAATGTAGGATGTCTGTAGCTGCCGCATTACAAACACAGCATCAGATTTGAATTGCAAATAGGATCCTGTTGCCTCCTTGTTGACTTTTTTCCTTCTTCTCTTCGCATCCCTTCCTATGCCAGCATGATCCTCTAAGCTTCCCTCATATATGTTCTCCACGCTCAGGTTTGCGAGAGCTGTACAAAGCAGTGGGACTTTGCACAGGATGAAGGGATGAGAATTAGCAGCATGAGCTATACAGGATTTGGTTCCACATTCTCATGAAACTTTTCATTTCTAGGATTTTGGTGTGTGTGTGTGTGTGTGTGTGTGTGTGTGTGTGTGTTTAAAAAAGGATTTTCATTTTTATGGCAAGACCCATCTGTTCCCCTGTTCTCTATTTTACACACTCCTCAGACAGGAAGATTCACACTGAGACAAACAGCAAGAGGAGCACTTGATAATATATACTGTCCACCTAAGTGAAATTGTTACTTCAAGCTGTTTGAAAGTTGAAGAACAGTTGTAAGAGATGATTGCATTACATTACAGAGGCTGGTTGTCGGGGAGAGAGGCGTTCAAGCAAGTCTTTGGTGATGGGGGTCATTTCTATTTCTGGAAGTGCAAATATGATGCATATGAGAAGAAAAGGCTTGACTTTGTCAGCTGATGTCTAGAGGACGGGCTAGAAGTTCGCTCCATCCCCTCCGTCTCAAACCTTGTATAGTATTTGCTGCTGCAGAACGAGAAATGGAAATGATGTACATCACAATAACAAACGAAGGTTTTCTTTTTTTCCTGATGAATACAGGTGACCTTTTACATGCTAAGCTACTGTCAGGGACTGGACTGAAGGGGACGAGATTGAGGAGAAATGGTGGACATCAAAGAAACACACCTTTTGACGCTTCCAGAGAAGAGGAAGGCGGTATTGAATTATAGCAGTGGTTTGAGGAAGGTCACAGCTCAGAGACAGGAGAACAGAAGAGTTGGAAGGTGTGGGAGAAGAGAAGGCAGAGACAGAGTCAGAGCAGAACTCGGCGTTCCCTGAGAGTACAAGAGCAAAGGACTCAAATAGCCCCTGGTGGCCACCGTAAGGGGAAGTGTCATTGCTAGGAAGGGAGCGGGGTTAGGGTTAGGGTCATTAATGAGATACAGATGGCGTTAATGGGATACAGACATCATTAATGGGCTACAGATGGCATTCCTTTGTCTCTCTCCGTGATGATTGAATAAACTCAGTAAGAATTCTTCTTTGTTTTTCTCTGCTTCTTGCTGCCACCAGGGGAGGGATAGAATTTCTAGAAGCCTGACAATTACTTATCATTTATACTCTCATGCCCTACTGATGGGCATTGCAACTCCCATCATCACTGGCAATTGACTGTTCTGACTGTGTGGCTGATGGTAGTTGTAGTCTAGCAATACTTGGAGGGCAGCAGTTATGGAAAGGCTGGTCTAGCCAGCAGTGAGACTATATTTACATCCTGAAACAGGGAGACCTGTTTCCGTCAGGAGCATTCTATCCTGCTATCCTACATTCAGGGTTTCTGAGTCCTCTTGAACCAAGGACTCAACAGTGCATCACTCTCAACTGAAGTTCACGGTCTCTTCTTGTCCCAGCATAGGACAATGGTTGCTTCCTCCGCCTTATATACTTCTCTCCCACTGACACCTGAAGTTTTAATAACAGACAGTCCTATGAAACCACACACACACACACGGGTCCTAATACCTGTTGTATCTTGCTCTTGCCTCCCTTAACATATTTCTTTAACCTCTCCATTACTTCACCCCGATTTCTGACCAGTGTAAATGGCAAAATTCATTCTTCCACTTACAGGCAAGCGGCCTAACAACTGCTACCACACACACTGTGGGAAGTTAGTCATTGGCAAATGGTTATCTGTGTTTGCCCATAATGTGTCACTCCAGAATCCTGGGTGGTTAGCCTTGGTTCCTGCTTGTTGCCACTCCTTGAATTTAGAGGAGAGCTTCTTTCTGTGAAAGACCATCTGAGCACTTGATCTTTCTCTCCTGATTCAGTATCATAGTGAATCAGCACCTTGGACAGCGAACAGCAGGGGAAGCAATGTAGAGGAGATTTAAGCTTAAATTTGGTAATGGAAGATGAATGGGAAACCTGTGGCCCTGCATTAGTTGTTGAACTGCAACTCCCATCAGCTCCACCCAGCATGACCAATGGTGAAAGATAATGGAAGTCCAGAGTTTCCCTATTCATGCCATAATGTATTTTGGCTCTCATATGGTCCTAATCCCCTGTTAGCCCTCCATGTGTTTGGTCTAAGCAAAGAGGTGGGCATATGACTAGGGCTAATAAAACCCTCAAATGACAATTCCATGAAGTCTTACTTGGCAGGAAAGAATTGGAACCCAGCAGCAGATCTAGGTTATTCCGGCCCCCACCCCTGGCATGATGAGTCTGCAGTCTTGATTTAGTGATTCATAACCCTTAAACCCACAGTGGTCCTCTGTGCCAACTGGAGGGGCGGAACTCGGAAAATCAGAAGTAAAGTCTGAAGCAACTACTGATTTCTGGTGGAGAGAGACATGTCCACTGCTAACTAGGAAATGGTCCAAGGAGTTTGGGCACCTGAGGCAGGAAATCTAAATAGACCTTTCCCTCATGGTGGCAAAGTTGTGATAATAAAGTAAATAATCAGCTGCCCTTTAACAGTGTCCCCTAATCTGGACCCTAAGATAGCCTACTGCAGGATAGAGATGGACCCGAAACTAACCCCTTCCCTCCAGACACACACAAATGCTATGTAGTATCATCTTCAACTCTGCCAAATTTGCCACTCCTCCAAGACTAACCCTCCTGTATGAGAAGATAATATTTTATTCTGCAATCTGTCTTCCCATATATATATTTTCCCCCCAACTCTTATTCTGCTGATCCTTGCCTCTAATCATTTCTTTTAAAATAAATAAATCATTATGCAGTAGGAAGGGGGAAGCTAATACCCTACCCTAAGGAAAGATAATGAAAGTGACAATCTTGGAAACCTCTACACAACTTATTCATATCAGCCGATCATATCATTGATTATTTGTGGAGATGCCCATGACACAGAACTACCAAGCGATGAGGGGAGACCACGTAATTACGTAATTAATTTCAATGGGGGTATATGGTTTCTCTCAGCAATTAACAATTAGATGTGCTTTTGTGAAGGTCACCTTGTTAACACAATAAACTCGGCCACAACACCCTGTCTCTTATTAATTCTCAGCAGAGCTGCACTTTCTGAGATCTTCCTCTGGTTTCTCTTTTTAGTATGGGAGGCCCGAATCCCACTAACAAGCACCAATTTTCAAGTGCCCTTCGGAGTAATCTGGTCACACATGAGAGCTGCTGCGTTAACCAGAGTGTTTGCCATTCTGAATGTAAGTGTCTTTGTACTTAAAGTTCGGTCTTAGAAATCAGGACACTTACCTTCTAACATAACTCATTTCATAAAATAGTGTTACCGTTTGTGATGCGCAGATGCCATGATACAAAATGATCATATATTTATAGCATAGTCTGGAGTGCTGCCTAAGACTGTGAGATGGGAAATGGAAGCTGAAAGAATATCTCCCCATTCAGAGATAGCCAACGTAGTGATATGCAAATGTTGTCAGACTACAACTCCCAGCATCCTTAAGATAGAGATAGTAGCCACATCTCTGCAGCACGCAATTCTGGATCACGTCCTTGGGGATCCTGCAATCTTCCATTCTATGAACATGACCAAGCCAGCATAGATGTCAATGAGACAGGAGTGTGAATATGCTGGGAATGTGGGCTTGGGAGAGCACATCTTTGTTTGAAACTGTCCTACAGCTTCTGAAGTCACATATGGTGTTGTTGTTTAGTAATTTAGTCACGTCTGACTCTTCGTGACCCCATGGACCAGAGCATGCCAGGCACTCCTGTCTTCCACTACCTCCTGCAGTTTGGTCAAACTCATGCTGGTAGCTTCGAGAACTCTATCCAACCATCTCGTCCTCTGTCGTCCCCTTCTCCTTGTGCCCTCCATCTTCCCCAACATCAGGGTCTTTTCCAGGGAGTCTTCTCTTCTCATGAGGTGGCCAAAGTATTGGAGTCTCAGCTTCAGGATCTGTCCTTCCAGTGAGCACTCAGGGCTGATTTCCTTAAGAATGGATAGGTTTGATCTTCTTGCAGTCCATGGGACTCTCAAGAGTCTCCTCCAGCACCATAATTCATGGATCACTGCCTTGCCGTGGCGAAGGGGCTTGAATAACTCAGAGAAGCTATGAACTATGCCAAGCAGGGCACCCAAGATGAACAGGTCATAGTGGAGAGTTTTGACCAAACGTGATCCACCTGGAGCAGGAACCGGCAAGCCACTCCAGTATCCCTGCCAAGAAAACTCCATGGACAAAGACGAAGTCACATATACACACACATAAACACAGGCTGTCCCTGATCTGGGTGGCTCTTCTGTCAGACTGAGCACCCCACCCCTGTTCCTGCAATCCACCAAACCCTCTGACTTCATTTTTAGATGGACTTTGGAAACTTTTCTTTTCTGGAAGACTTTTTTCAATGCCTGATTTATGCGCTTTTTATATTGGTTTTGCCAGTTTTATGCTGACGCATGCAGATACGTGATTGATTTCCATTGTTGTCCTATCGTTATGGCCGCTCTTGATTTGTTAGCCACTTTGGAGCCAATTAATTTTTTTTAAGTGGGATATAAATGGATTAAAATAAATTAATAAGTCAAAAGACTCGCCTGTTTTTCACAGCTTTTGCTACGGTTCACTGCAGTAGTGCTTGTCGTGCATTTTGAAGTGCCGTTATTACCATTGGCAGAGAAGCTGTGCTGTAAAGACTTCTTCGGGAATTTATTTTATTTTTTTAAAAAATAAATCCCTTAGTTCTATGCTTCCCTAGGGCCAGTTCCAACAGTGATAGTGGGAGATCCTGTCCACACAAGAGGGGACCATATGCTATACATGCAGGAGAACCCTGGTGTAATCTCTCCAGCTGGGGATGGTATTCTGGAAAGTCATTGCCACTCAGATAGAAAGTCCCAGCCTGTTGGAACATTGGTCTGACTTGTATAAATTCTATATTCCATGGGCCTCAGTCTAGCAACCAGGATTGTGTCTGTGCTTGCAGCTACGTCAAACAATCAGCAAACACCCCAGTCAGCTGTTTGTTAATAAGAGGCAAGAGGACTTAAACCTAGCTTTTTACTGCTGCTTTTCTAATAGGACTACTGTTTTGCAAAGTGAAGGTTACAGGTTCAATTCTGGAGAGCAAGTGCCAGCCAGTGTAGACATTGGACTACTGAGATGCGCTCTAAATGGGGCTACCTTTGAAGGTGACATAGAAACAACAGTGATACCTCGTGTTACATACATTTCAGGTTACATACGCTTCAGGTTACAGACTCCACTAATCCAGAAATAGTGCTTCAGGTTAAGAACTTTGCTTCAGGTTGAGAACAGAAATCGTGCTCTGGCGGCACGGTGGCAGCAGGAGGCTCCATTAGCTAAAGTGGTGCTTCAGGTTAAGAACAGTTTCAGGTTAAGTACAGACCTCCGGAACTAATTAAGTACTGAACCCAAGGTACCACTGTACAAGTAATCCAGAATGCAGCTGCCAGATGGGTGACTGGGAGCGGCTGCCAGGACCATATGACACCAGTCTTAAAGGATCTACATTGGCTCCCAGTACTTTTCCGAGTATAAGTCAGTGTCGGTGCTGACCTTTAAAGCCCTAAATGCCCTTGGCCCTATATACCTGCAGGAGCATCACCAATCTCATTGTTCAGCCTGGACATTGTGGGTCTTCTGGTAGTTCCCACACTGTGAAACGTGAAGCTACAGGGAACCAGGCAGAGGGCCTTCTCGGTAGTGGCACCCAACCTGTGGAACGCCCTCCCATCAGATGTCAAGGAAATAAACAACTATCTGACTTTTGGAAGACATCTGAAGGCAGCCCTGTATCAGGAAGTTTTTAATGTTTGATGTCTTACTGTGTTTTTATTTGTTGGAAGCCGTCCATAGTGGCTGGGGTAACCCAGTCAGGTGGGCGGCATATAAATAATTTGTTGTTGTTGTTAATTATCGGCAGTCTGGTGCACTGTAAGGCAACACCCTATCTTTCATTTCCCTGAGCGGAAGATGAAGACTGTACAAACATTCAGATCTGTACAGCCTTTATGTAAAAATAAAAATAAATCAATGTTCTGAATTTGTTTCAGCTAGTAGCATCACCATCATCACCATCCTCAAAAGTCTTTAACAGCCTGGAACCAGTTTGCTTGAAGGATCACCTTACCCCATATATGCCCATTTCACCACATCACTCTGAAAAACTGGCGTTTTGACAAGTCCCATAAAATGTTCAGTCTGCCCTTGTAAGGAATGTTAGAAAAATGTTGGAATGAAGTTATATGGCTTTAGCAGAAATGTTATAAGGAATTAAGTACAAACAGATCTTTAATGCATTAAAGGGAAAAAATAAGGTTAGAATAAGTTAAGATAAATTACAGGACAGAAAACAGAGGAAGATGGAAAGGAATTGCTGAAACAGTTAATTGAAGTGGAATACAAAAAGGGAGGTGTGAGGAGGTCATGGAAACAAGTGAATGAAAGATAAGATACTGAAATTATTAAATGTGTTTTAGATTGTGTTTGTTTTGTGTTGTTAATTTAATGTTTTAGTGTTAGTGTTAGTGTAATGTAGTGTTTTTGTTTTTGTATTGTATTGTATTGTTTTGTTGAAATTTTTTTTCTTTCTTTTATAGTCTTTAAACTGTTAATAAATATTATTTTTTTAAAAAGGAAACAGTCTTTTAGTCTTCCTACACTCTTGAACTGCCTGCTCAGGCATCTTTGCTGTATTCCTTTTGGTGCCTGCTTTTTGGCAAGGCTACCCTAAGGTTACCAGATTTTTTTCAATGAATCCGGGGACACTTTTCAACTTCAGTAGGAATGATAGGGTTTTGTATGAGGACTGATTTGTAAATCCAGCGACTGTCCCCAGGAAACAGGGACATCTGGTAACCTTAGGCTACCCAAACATAAAGTTGTCATGTATTTTATGTAATTTTAGCTTATACTGTATGTTTCTAACTAAGGGATTTTATTTGTGTCTTGATTTCTTTAAAAATTCTTGTAACTTTGATTTTCATTGGCTATTTTAAAGCATGTTTTATCTTCTTTGTAAACTTAGAGATTTTATTTACAACTTAGTGGCATAGAAATTTTGTCAAATGAATAAATTATTATTCCTGTTGAAGGATCAACCTCTTGATGCCAGCGCAAATACATAACCAAATGCACATTTCACTTACAATGCACAGCGTGCTAAGATTCAATAGCCTCAAAGCAAGTCACAATTTCATAGAAGATTTCAGAATAAAAACCTTACTGAGACAGCTCAAGTTAGAGGGCTCTTACATTTATCATGTCAGGGTTTTAAAATAAATAAATAAAACGATGCTGCGTTCGAGGCAGAGGGGTGAAAACAGAAAAATGTGTTGGACTACCTTTGCATTATTTTTTTTGAAAAAATGTCATTCTATTGTGTTCATAGGAAATGCTGTCATGTTCTTTTCGAAATGTAGGCCCACATCACAGAAATGTCCTCCTTTCCTCGATTGCTTTTTTTGTGCATATGCCAAACGCTGGCATGCGGGCCACCCTGAGGGAATAGTATTTCAGCTCCAGAAATTTGTTAACATAAGGCTGAGCATGTACCATGCCCTTATTATGACAGCTTGTTCAAAAATGGAAAAGGCGAGACAGAACTGAGAGAGAAAGTTCCTAGCTCTCGCTTCAGCTACATATGCTTAGCCCCAAGAATACCAAGAATACAGCAATCCGAGAAGCCAGCCAGCTTTCATGTTGGCGGCTCATAAGACTATATAACAAAGGACTTCCATGTTCACCTCTGTGCTTACTGTTCCTGTGGCAGAAGTTTTCAGACTGTGTTCTGGAAAACTTAGTAGATTCGTAATGGCAAAATAAGTTTCCACGAAAGGCTTAGCTATATACACACACACACACACACACACACACACACACACACATCTAATCATCTCCAAAAATGTACAACCAAAGCATTGGGCACTACCAGAATATGGCCCTCGAGAGGTTACCAACACAAGAATGAGACCCTCAGGCTGAAAAGGTTTCACCACCCTTGGCCTAAATGGACTCTGCAACTTGATTTTTGCGGAGTTGTTGAGAATGCTCTTAAGCCCTTTCCCTGCATTACAGATGTGGCGTTTGCCTGTTTGTTTAGAAAATGTTTGAATGGGGGGAGAGATAGGGTTAAAAATATAGACCAATAGGAAAGCCGGAGGCGGAGCCTACCTGTGTATAAAAGGGCTTAGCCCGAGGTTTGTGTTAGTTGTTGTTGGGAGTTGTTGGTGGGTAGTGGGTTGGTTTTAATGGGTTGGCTGGTTGGGAAAGGCAGTTGGAGAAGCAGTTGGCAGGCAGTTGGAAACAGAGAGACAGTTAGGGCAGTGGGTTCTTGAGTGAGGAGAGGTAGAAGAGATAGAGAGTGGGAAATAAGACTAAGAAAGTAAAGAATAAAAATGTTTGGAATGCCGTAAAAGTTTGTGTCTGAAATAAAATACACTCTTCTTTATTTACTTGAGAACCTGACTCAGACTGAAGTGATTTTACCAGGGAGGACCTGGTTGGTGGCAGCGGATTAGTGGTGTACGGGTCAATAGCCTGTGAGATGACCGGGGGCTCTGTACACACGCCACAACAACGCTCAAGGTTCTTTGGTGTCAGGGACTGGTTGGATGAAGAAGAGTGATGGGAGCCTTCCTCGCAAGACAACCCCCCCACACACACACACACAAAGGAAGATGACACAGAACCTGGAGCCTGGTGGTGGGACATTGAGGAGCACTCAGCAGAAGGGATGAACTGGGAGCTGTTAGAAGCAGGAGACTTGAGTGATCAAGGAGGTATTCAGGAGACAGAGGTATTCCAGGACAGGATTAGAAGCTGGGAGTCACAGTGTGCACACAGATAGTTCCTGTCCTGCTGACTCTCCTCCCCCTCTGATCTGAGACTCAAAGAGGATCATGCACGTAGCTGAGCAACAAGCCAGATGGGCCCAGAGGAGGAGCTCACCCCCAAGATGCAACCTTCATCTCCTTGGGAAGGATCCAGAGTGAAAGGCTAGAAGGGAGGAGCAAACCTAGAGCTTCGTTTCAGCAACACCTTCATTGAGTTAAGACAAACCACAGGCATTGCTGTCTTGTTGTTTTTCTGCTGATAAAAAGCTACCGGTAATTGCATTCCATGCCTTTCGTGTGTGTGCCTGCCCTATGGATGACCTGGCGTCAGATTGCTGGTTCATCTAGCTCAGTGGTTCCCTGGTGTTTCAAAAAGGGTTTCTTCCAGCCATAGAACGTGGGTGGCGCTGTGGTCTAAACCACTGAGCCTCTTGGGTTTGCTGATCAGAAGGCCGGTGGTTTGAATCCTCATGACAAGGGTGAGCTCCCGTTGCTCTGTCCCAGCGCCTGCCAACCTAGCAGTTCAAAAGCATGCCAGTGCAAATAGATAAAGAGGTACCAATGTGATGGAAAGGTAAGCAGCATTTCTGTGTGCTCTGGCTTCCATCATGGTGTTCTGTTGCGCCAGAAGCAGTTTAGTCATGCTGGGCACATGACCCAGAAAGCTGTCCGTGGTCAAATGTCAGCTCCCTCGGCCTGCAAGTGAGATGAGTGCCACAATCCCATAGTTGCCTTTGACTAGGGGGTCCTTTACCTTTACCTCTTCCAGCTGCACCTGGAGACGTTGAGGATTGAACCTGAGACATTCTGCATGCAAGACAGATGTTCTGCCACTGAGCTATGGTTCTTCCTTGCGCTCTTTGCCCTTGTTCTGACCTTTATATAATCTCAGCCTTTCTGCAAAGCAATTTGTAGACCATGCTCCACCAGCCCTCGGGATTCTGGCACCACAGAGAAAGTGGGACCTGCATGTCCTTCAACATCACTCCTTGCAAGGAACAAAGGCCTTTTTTAATGTGCAAAGGACTTCTTAACAGCTATGTTTCGAGTAAGCTAGTATTTTTTAAAAAAATATCTAGAGAAATTATGCATAAATTTGTTTCTCCTGCCAATGGAGATTCTGAACACCCCGAGGCAGCTCGTTTTTGCAGAGTGTTTGCTGTCAAGAAGCAATGAAGTGCAAATGGAAGCCAATTGAACTTAGCAATTTGTTTACCCGCGAAGACAACAGCTGGAGAAAAATGGAGGATTTTAATAATTAGCCAGTCACATTAGATAAGGGACACACGAGTATATGATCTCACATTATAATAAGGATACTGCTGCAAAGGGATTAGACAGAATTAGTAATTAACCTCCTTCAAGATCAAAAATGTGTCTCAGTGGATCTGCAGAGGGCTGGAGACGAGCTGCGCTTAGCCCAAAATAGTACACTTTGTTGGTTTTCCTGACCCCTCTGGCAGTTTTGTACTTACAGTTCTCCATATTAATGTGAAAAATGAACTCCAACAGACCCACTTTTTCTTTTCACGCCCAAAGAGAAAACTTCATCAAAACAGGAACAAATACCTCTTGATGATCTATCGGGAATCCTAAGACATTCAAATGGAGCACATCACACATCTACACTCCCTCCCCCCTCAAAAAAAAACCACATCCCAATACACAAACCAAAATGCAGTTATCCTTTGAAACTCCCATGTGTGCATTAGAGAAGAGTTTACATTAGGCATCTGTTCACGAAAATGACAGGCAAAAGCGCATTCTGTTACAGGAAATTGCTTGCCAAAATCTGCATATTAGGCAAAATTGCATACGAAATTTAGATCTTTGGAAAAATGTGGGATTTTCATGAGGACTTTTTAATTTTTATATTAAAAAAAAACACAGATTGGTGCAGAAATGTGAAGTGAACTTCAGTTTGGGAAAACGGAGAGACTCCAAACTAGACAGGTTCATCCATCCTTACTCATTAGCAACAGTTTCCAAGATGACTGAAAATGCTTTGAGAGATTTCACTTCCCTCAGTACAAACACATTTCTTATGTATTATATAGGAGGGGTGGTTTTGTTTTTGTTTTTTTGCAGGACTGGGGAGGGGGTTCTGAAACACTCACTAAAACCTCTTTGCCCAACAAACAAGCAGTTGACAGAAATAAGGAATGTGGAACCTGGCCTGCACTTAAGGCATAAGATTGCTTAGCAAACAATATCATCTTGCTTTCCTTCTTTTTATAGCTGTTTGCAGCCGGCTTCAGGATCCTTTGTATGGAGGGAGCTTGAAAATCTTGCAAGTGATTCCACAGCCATCAGGCTACAGGAGAGGGAGAGGGAGGACTGCAGGGTTTTTCTATTAGTTCTCCTGAAAAACCAGCAATGTTTGGCTTCTTCTCACCAAACCTTTCCATCGCAGCTGGTGGTCACTACAAGGACTCTGTAACTAACAGTGCCTGAGGTTGTTTTCCCACCCTCCACCCTCCCAGTTCCATTTCCTTTTGTGTGGTGCATCTTAGATTTAAGCCTGAGGGCAGGAGCAGTCAGATCACTGATCTATGTAAGTCGCTGTGGGAGCCTCTATTTCTTCAACTTAAGAATGGGATAAAATATTTATTCTACTTATTTATTTCAAAGTTTGATCTGCTCTTTTATGAAACATAACGAGGTGGCTTACAAATAAAATACAATAAAATCAATCTATAAATATATATAAAATGCAATTTAAAACAGCAGCAGATATGGGTTGTTTTAGAGGAAAAATATATCGTGAAGGCCTGTCTAAATAGTACAGGTTTCAGAAGACATCAGTCTGTCTCTGCTAAAGCAGATCCTCCGAGTGTCCCTATTTTCCAGGGACAGTCCTGGATTTACAGAAGCCGTCCAGGTTTTTTATTTGATCTCAGAATCTCCCTCTTTTCCTTAGGACGTCCCTATTGGGAGGGTATGGTAGGAAGTCCCTATTTTCATCAGTCATGGTGTTATGCGACATCATCACCCCACTGAGCCAAGGAGATAAGTAACTATACAACTTTAGAAGACATCTGAAGGCAGGGAAGTTTTTTTAAAAAAAAAGTTAAAGTTTTATTAAGTTTTTATATATGTTGGAAGCCAACCAGAGTGGCTGGGGCAACCCAGTCATATGGACAGGGTATAAATAATAAAATTGTTCTTCTTGTTGTTGTGGAATAGGATGTCCCTATTTTCATTGGAGAAATGTTGGATGGTATGCTAAAGCTCTGAGGCTCAGTCCCTAGTGGGGGGCAACCAAACATCAGAGATGTCAGGAACCTCCAGGTTGGATTCTATGACAGGGAAAATTCTGCTTCCTAAGGCCTGTGTCAGAGACCAAGCTGAGGAGTACTGCTCTGATGAGGAATGGTGGGAGCTTTCCCATCCCCCTGCTCCTGACCAGGATCCTCAAGCTGCCCAGGAGCAGTAGAGCAGCATAGATTTGGAAGAGTGGTTTGCAGAGGGGCATAGTTCTGAAGACAAAAGTTGGGAAGAAATGTGTTGTGAACAGCAAAGTGAAGAAGAACTGGAAGAGAGAGAGCTAACAGACTCTCTCGCTGGAAAAGGGTCCAGCCTATCAGCCCAAGGTCAGGTAGAGCAAATAAGATGGCTACACAAAAGGCATGGTGGTTGCGAGATCAGGTTGCAAGACTTGGAAGTGACATGGGGGGGAAACCTTAATTGAGAACACCTTCGTTCTGTGAATGGATGCTTTGTTCTTTTGCTGTGATCATTAAAGACTCTTTAAATGGTAAGCAACTCTTTTCGCTTTGTCCTGCTTATCTACGGCCAAAGTGGGGGGGGGGGAGGAAGCCAAGTCCCCAAAGCCTGCCATCTAACACCGGTCAGGGTAGAAGTTCCACCAGGATTTTCCATCTCCCTGTACAACCTTTTCAGTTCCCCTAGTGGTTTTGTTTTTGTTGTTGTTGTTTGCATTTCCAGGGGGGTGTCAACAGAATAAGGGAGCTTCGGATCCTGTGCCCAAGATTCCCCTCAGACCACCCACCCATAACGGCCAACTTATGACACTACTGTCTTCAGAGCATCACCAGTAGAACAGCAATAGCGGTGGCGCTTTCTTCTGCTGCACTGAATTCTTTGCCCACAGATGTCCCTCTAAAGAATATGAGGCCTGCAGCATCCTATGACCCCCTCAGCCACCTTCCCAGGAAGCCAGGGAGTATGGGATTGTTGCATTGAGTTGCAATGGTACAGACTACAGTTTACACCACTTGATCTAAACAGGGGCGCCGACTTATAAAAAATATTGGGGGGGCGGGGGCCCATACCGACTTATAAAAAATATTGGGGGGGCCCCAAGACCTCCAAACCGCTGCTGCTGGGGGAACGAAAGGGGCGAGCCCCGGGCTGCCCCGACCTTAAGTGAACCTGTGAGGGCCCGCCCTTTGTGGCAGCCGATTGGCTGCCACCGTGGGCGGTGAATATTAATGAGCTAGGGGGAATCCCCGCTTCTCGCGGGGCTGATGCCAGCCCCGCGAGATTGTTGATGGGCCGAGAGCCCGCAACCCCACCCCCTCTCTAGATCGGGAGTGGCTTTGTTTTAACTCATTACTGAATGTATTTTAAAAGGTAACTATCGTCAAACAAGGAAAATAAAAAATACCAACATAATTTTGTGATTTTACAAAGCATAATATAACTAATAATTTTCTTAAATTATTGGGTGGTGGAGCCCCCCCAAACGATTTTTTGAGGGGGCTCGGGCCCCCTCAGGCCCCATGGAGTCGGCGCCTATGGATCTAAAACTGCCTATTCAATATTAACTGCCTATTCAATATTCTGTTGCTCAGCAGATAATCAATGATTCTGATGTATTTGACATAATTTCAGTAACAAAGTGGGGTGGTGGTATTTTTACAAGCATGCAAGAATAGCAGTATTTTTACAGGCATGCAAGAAAACAAAAGCAAACCTCAAATAGACCAGGTTGTTGTTTTTAAGTTAGTTAATAATATAACTAGATATAAATACATTCATAGACTAACATACTCCTATCGAGTTACATAAAAACAACTTGAAATGACTCAAATACCATCAAAGATGTCCATCGGATCATCCCTAGCAGCAACAGGCTTTTTAATAATAATAATAATAATAATAATAATAATAATAATAATAATAATAATAATACCTGCCGTAAAAGGAATTTCTTGCAAAAGGAATCTGAAGTGTCAAAAAGGAAATGCAAGAGAATGAAATATGAGAAACCGTCAAGTTCAGAATAGGAGAAAAAAGTACAAAGTGATAAAAGTCTGTATAAGAATTGGTGAAAGATTCATCGGAAATGACAAAAAAAATGGGAACACAGCCAATTACGAGGATGGGGAAACAAGCAAACAAGATGAGCAAAGGCAAAAAGTGGAACTGTGACATTTCTGTGAATTTCAGTCTCAGAGGAGAGCTTGTGTCGTGTTCAGTACACGGTACATTTATCACGAACAAACCTGTACAGTGGTACCTCCGGTTGCAGACGGAATCTGTTCCAGAGCTCTGGTCGGATCCCGAGGTTTCCACAACCGGAGGGGCCACTTCACTTCTGTGCAAGTGCACGCAGTGGTAGAGCACTTCTGCGCATGCACGCGCAGCAAAAACCCAGAAATATACTTCTGGGTTTGCCGCTCACGTATCCCGAAGTTTACGTAAACGGAGGGATAAGTAAGTGGAGGTACTACTGTAATCCATAGCAATGATGGTAGTTTGTTTTTATAAGGGCAAAAAAGCCACCCACATTTAATCTTGATGCTGAATTTGCACCATTGCAGTCATTCATCACAGACATCTCCTTCACATCATTTCATTAGGCAGATGCTAAGTAACAGGTTATTTCAGAAACCTGTATCTTGCTCTGACCTGTCTGGAACTATGTGTGCATGGTCATGATGACACAAATTCAGAGCTCAGTAATTCACATTGGCCGTTTGCAGCTGCAAGCCAGTGCTGGATGTGGTTCTGGTGTTGGAGATCGTGAAACCGACCAGTTATCGTTAGGTGACAATGAAAGCTAAGTTCTGTGGGTACATGTAAAGGTAAGCTAAAGATAAAGGACCCCTGGATGGTTATGTCCAGTCCAAGGCAATTATGGGGTGCGGAGCTATCTCGCTTTTCAGGCTGAGGGCCGGCGTTTGTCTGCAGACAGCTGTCCGGGTCATGCGGCCAGCAGGACTAAACCACTTCTGGCGCAACAGAACACCGTGATGGAAACCAGAGCTCATGGAAATGTCGTTTACCTTCCCACTGCACAGGTACCTATTTGTCTACCTGCACTGGTGTGCTTTCAAACTGCGCTTGAGCAGAACGTGGTGGCTCCGGCGCTGAGATTCCAGCAGCGCACCCTGCCCCGCCTGCTCCTGGAGCAGCTTGCCCCACCCCTGTGCATGGCACATGCACACAGGGTGTGCACACTGTCCCGGGCACCCAAGCAATTAGCTATGCCACTGCATGAGATCTCATGAAAGTTCCACCAATAGTAGGGGGGACGGGGCAAGGTGCCTGGAACTGCCCTATGGGATTTCACCACCTGAGGCAGCTGATTCAGTCCGCCTCATGGTTGGACTGAGTGTGTGTGTGTTCATTCATTCTCTGTTTTCAACCAACTGGAACAACTACTCTGCCTGAAGAATTTTTGTTGAATGTGAGGCCAATGTTCTTTCTGCATCACAGTGCCTATATAGCATATCCTCCAACATTTTTGCAATGAAAATAGGGACATTCTATTCCATTAGTAGTAGCAGTAGCAGCAGCAGCAGCACACTGCCTATTATTATTTATACCCTGTCTATCTGACTGACAACAGCTGTCAACATATATAATAAAAAATTAAAAAATAAACATTAAACCCATACAGGGCTGCCTTCAAATGTCTTCTGAAGGATGTATAGTTTCTTATCTCCTTGGCTTGGGGTCACATAACTCCATACCCTCCAACAGTTCTCCAATGAAAATAGGGATGTCCTAAGGAAAAAAGGGACATTCCAGGATCAAATGAGAAACCAGGACAGCTTCTGTAAATCTGTTCCTGAGAAATAGGGACATTTGGAGGGTCTGGTGTAGTTTTTTCTCTCCCAGTTTGATTAACAAATGCTCCTTCCTCCTCAATGGTAATAGCATTTCCTACTCATTTTCATGTCCGTCAGACTTGTCTACTTGGACTCTAAATCATCTCATGTAAAATGACCCAGAAGGCCTCAAGTCAAAGTAACACCAAATTTGTAAATATCACTAAAGGTTGGTAAGCCAGCTAATGACAGCAGATAGTAACCCCCAAGCTTGTCACATTAAATATGACTTTTAATAAAATCATGTTTTCACGTTCTAGCAAATATCAGTGTTGGGCACAGGTTATGTATTTTTCCACCACCCCCACCCCCCAGAATTGCAGAAAGTAACTTTCCATGCTCTTATGACACATTTAGCAAAAGACTCAGGTGGCATGGACATGAAACTTCCTTGCAAGGCAATGGAAGATCTCCATGAGGGCAGACCATCCCCCACCTCTGCAGAGGGAAAAGGTGTGGAAAGTCTAAATCTCAACAGAAAATGATCTGAGCATGACAAGGACTGATGTCAATACCTCTCCCAACTTTCAGATCACCCTTTTCCCGCCCAGTTGAGAAAACAAGGTCCAGAGTGTAGCCTGTCACATGTCTTGGGCTGGTGAGATGTTGGGACATCCCCATGGTCGTCATGGCAGCCATTAAGTCCTAAGCCGCCCCAGAGCCAGTAGTCCCAGCAGGGATGTCAAATTCTCCCAAAACCAACCTTCTGGGAGTTCTCGAGACCAGCTGCGTCAGCTCAGACAGGGAGACAACTGGGCAGTGAGGTAAACCAGCAGAATCCCTAATCTGTCCTGATTGCCCAACACCAGGAACACACACTCTAGATTTCCCCCAACTGAGTGCCTGGAGAGAGAGAGATGAAATCTCTATAGATGACAGCAAATCCCCCTTCCTCACCTTCAAGTCTGCCTTGATGCTGCACTGAGTACCCAGGTGGTCACAGCTGTGTGAGACCAACTCCACCATGCTCACCCACCCAGGTCTCAGTGCTGCAGGCCAGATCAGCCTCCTCATCCCTAATCTCATCATGGATGAGGGAAGTCTTACTCAGATGTGACCAGACATTCAGCCACAACAGACACACCAGTGCCAGATTAAACCCTGTGGAGACCCCTAGGCAGTCAAAATCAAGGGGGGGGCCTCAAAAATTATCTCCCAAGACTTGATTGTAATTTTCTTTCAAGATCAAATCAATATTATTTTGATCCGTTATTACAAAACCCCTAAAAGGCATGGGGTCCATAGGCTGGTGACCATTCTGCCTATTTGGTAATCCAGCACTGAGCCACAGACCCAAGACCTGGCTGATAGGACAACCGCAACTCCCCTGGTTGGAAGAGAGGCTGACACAAAACACAGTCACTAACTGCCTGTTTCCCTCATCCAGCCTGCCTCACCCCCAACCCCATACCTCCCCTTGCCCAGAACCACTGTGACTGGGGTTGCCCCTGCTCTCCCTAGCTCCCTCCTTTCCCCAGGTAATCTTACATCCCTTAATTTAAAGAACAACAAGCAAGCACAAAGTTAGAAACACACAACTTAAAAAGCATCTAAAAGAATTTCAAAGAGTTAAAACAATTAGGGCAAAAATAACCAGGGGGTGGGTTTCAGCTGGAACTCACTGGCACCTCAAGAACTCAACAGCTCAACAGCTTTGGTTCTGACACCTCCTTTTCTAGAAAAAAAAGCCCTGATAATAACAGCAACAGAACCCCCAACAACCCCCATGAAACAATAGTAACCTACTAACTAGGTTAACAGCAAAGTAAGCACAATGAATTTTCTTTCAAACTTTTGTCTCAACTTGCAGAGCCTTCTCCCCTCCCTTGCTGAAATCTCTTTCCACCCTACCTGCCTTCTGAAATCTGAAATTGCAGCTCCTCTTAGACCAAAACCGGGATTATCTTGTGGTTTTGGGAATATGTGATGAGAATGCAACCTTTTCCTGCTCATGCTGGAATTATATAGTATTTTGCCATTTACTTCAGCAATTTACTGATTGTGTTGGGTCATAACGCCCACAAAACATATTGCTTTCTTTCTGTGAAATATTGTACTTGCTCTTTGCTCTGGAGAGATCTAATATTTTCTCCCTTTGCACAAGACTCTACAGGCAATTTTTACTTTATCTGATTTATGGCCAATACAACCCCATGAGAGTTTCGTGGCTTGGCACAAGTGTAAAGAGCAGAAAACTGTAGCCTTCTGTCTCTTGCTATAAATAATGCCCTAAATCAATGCTGTGTAAATGCTAATTTGTGGTCCTGATTCTGCAGTCTGTGGCAGTCATGGATTCTGGCGTGGCTCCAGCGACGTCAGTGGGATTCTTACATCCATATAAAAATCAGTCCGGCAGTGCCAGGAGCAAGGCCTCTTGTGGAAATGGAGGAATTTGACATTTTAGACTTTTTAACTTTGTTCAGTAACTTAACCCCCCCCCTTTACTATCTTAATGAGTTAGCTGAGCTAATGAAGTGTGATATCCCATTAAGCACGTTGGCTGACAACAATTAATTCCTAGGGGCACGTTCTCCATTGATTGATTACATTTATCATCATGGGGTAATTTAAGAAACATGGACTTCTTGTGGGAATACCAAATGGTGGATCTTTGTAAACTTTAATTAAAATGAAATTAGAGGTAGCCATAGGTTAGCGTTGGCAGTCATAATCAAGGCTTGCACTGCTTCAGTGATTGACAAAATCTTGTGGGGTGACCTTATTAAAAAACATAACAACCCGTTATCAATATCCTTTTCACAAGTGCAGTCTGCCTGACATCATTTAAAAAAAAATTTAAAAAATCTGCTTGTCAAATATGATAAATTGTCTATACAAGCTGTAGCTATTTTTTTCCCATGGAGAGTTTAGGGAGAAATGGCACAGGAGGAAGGAATCTGCTGCAGTCTCTGTTAAAGTTACCAGAGGCAGCTCATGCCCTTCTTACAAGTTTGGGATGGAAGCTGATCAGTGGAAGCTGGCCTGCTAGGGCAAGTGAAACTCCAACAAGTTTTTCTGATGTTTTCTCCAAAATCTCAATGTCACATTCCTTTTCTGTCCCACACATCCAGTTAACTGAAAGAGGCCCTTTCTGCCAATCTCCCATTAGTTTTCAACACTGCTTAGCCAATCCCCGTCCAAAAGTGATGCTATGGCCAGAAGGTCCCCACCAAGCAGAAAAATTATATGATTGTTTTGGTTTTTTAAAAAAAAATATTCTTGGAGCTACTGGCTCTTAGTTGTGGTTGTAAAGTTTTCCCTCCTGTCTTCATGTTGGCAATCTAGCCATTAAATCTAACTTTACCAGGTCTACTGGTAGGGGAGACCCACAAACCAATACATCTGTTCTAAGCATGCTTGGATCTGTTTCCTTGAAGGCCACACCTGCACAGACAAGTCCCAAGAGCAGGATTGTTCCCTGTTGTTTGCTTCATGCCCATTGCCTTTTCGTGTGAAGGACCACTACCGGACACACTGTGAGTCTCTCGTTTGTAACATAAACCTTTTTTAAAAAAATTATTTATGCAGTGTTTCTTTTATGGATGAGGATATTAGGAGGTTTTTATTTTAAAAAAACAACAACATGTATTTGCTGATCCTTCAGCAGTAAAGCCTTGCACTGAAAGAGGCAGGGCTTTCTTCAAAAACACACTAAGACTGATCTATCTACCAGTGACAGATGTGGGGCTCTCAAGTTTCAGTGGCCCCCTTTGCAATGCACCCCCTCACCTCTGCTTGGTTCTTGGTGTGGTGTAGTGGTTAAGAGCGGTAGTCTCATAATCTGGGGAACCGAGTTTGCGTCCCCGCTTCTCCACATGCAGCTGTTGGGTGACCTTGGGCCAGTCACACTTCTTTGAAGTCTCTCAGCCCCACTCACCTCACAGAGTGTTTGTTGTGGGGGAGGAAGGGAAAGGAGAATGTTAGCCGCTTTGAGACTCCTTTGGGTAGTGATAAAGCATGCTATCAAATCCAAACTCTTCTTCTTCTTCTTCTTCTTCTATTGCCATATTATGGAACCCCCTGCAGCCCAGTGCCCAGTGCCCCCGAACCAATCACACTACCCTAAAACCACCTCTGTATCTACAACGTGTGGATTTCGAAGGATGGCTGTGTCTTTGTTCACATATTGTTTGGGAAAGTGTGAATTGTAGGTTTGCCTTTTAATGAGAACCAAATTTCTGCCTACTCCCACTGCAAATTCAACCATAGTCATGGGCACCAAATTTAATTGAGATGTTGGAAATGCCCGTCAAAGCATTAAGCATCCAGTCCCTTCTATATTGATTCGGGAACTCTATGAGTGTCAACGCCCTCATGTGCCTGTCTGGCAATCATGCGTTTGTGATTCTGGCTGGAAATCCCATGATGAACCTTTAGAGGTAGGGAGAAAGGACCATGATGCACCTCCAGTGAGCCACTGCTCACAGTCTCATATTGGGGGACCAATACCGTACAGCTTCCATCCCTTCCTCAGCTCTAGGGCTCCCCCTGCAGGGGGGAAAGAGGACATAGAACTGTGGAATGCACAAGACCTTCAAAACATTACTTGCTTGACAGCTTCAGATTAAATTGCAGGAGTACCACCCCCACCCTGCCCTGTTTTGCCTTAGCTCTGTTTACTGTTCAATCAATGTTGGTTTAATAGGGCCAGACAATAAGCTGTCATTGCTTCATTGCCGTTTCTGGCCATGTTATGCCCAATTGCATTATAAAAAACAGCAAGATCAGTCCCTCAATGGCATTTTAACAAAGTCACTTAATATGCACACACTGAGATCATTTATCCAGCGTTTAGGATTCCTCCAGGAATTAATCCACTTAGATCAGGAAAATGCAGCATCGCAGGGAGCTAAGTGCTTCTTATACACATTATGGGCCAGAATATACTCTTAGACCTCAGCACCAGCAGCACATTTGACAGATCATCTGCAAGTGTCCATTGATGAGGCATTAATTCCTTTTTGAGAAGCAAAACACTCATGTTTCCTTTTATTAACCGCGGTGAAGTCATTTAATATGTTATATTTAACAAACTCACGGGAGAGCTTTTCCCTCAGCCTCGGAAACTATTCCCATTCTGAAAGAAGCAAGCGTCTTAAGAATGTGCCGTATAAACTACAAAGAACTGCATTTGATTGAGAAAAACAGCAGCGAAGTTGAATAACGGCAAAATTCAAACAGGAAAGAAGGCAAAAACAGGAGGGGGGTTGTGTCCTTGACTTTGTACTGTCAAATGTCAGGCCACTAGCCTGGATTCAGATGAAAGGGAAGTTCATTGTCAATTGAGAAACGTAAGAAGTGTGGAGCCATGCTTATTTTGAGATGGGTGGGAATGAAAGTGTCAGAGACAAGCCCAGCAGAGAGGGATCTCCAGAGGCAGAGGAATTGGCTACACCTGAGTCTCCAGCGTCAGAGGAGGAGAAATTGGCTGCACCTGAGTCTCCAAGAAGTAGGAGGCGGAGCAAGCGATTAGAGGAGAGGCGGGACAGCAGGAGGCAGGGGAGGACGTGGCGTATATCTGGTCTTGGGAGGGCTCAGAAGCCAGTCAAGTCAACTGACTCCAATGGTGAAGGATGCGCTGTGGAAGCTTGGACTGCTGTAAGCCTGTTGTTGAGAAATAAACCTCAGCTACTTAAACTGGACACTTAAACTACCTAAAAGGGACACGGGTGGTGCTGTGGTCTAAACCACTGAGCCTAGGACTTGCTGATTGGAAGCTTGGCAGTTTGAATCCCCGCAACGGGGTGAGTTCCCATTGCTCAGTCCCTGCTCCTGCCAACCTAGCAGTTCGAAAGCACCTCAAATTGCAAGTAGATAAATAGGTACCACTCCGGCGGGAAGGTAAACAGCGTTTCCGTGCTCTGCTCTGGTTCGCCAGAAGTGGCTTAGTCATGCTGGCCACATGACCCGGAAGCTGTACGCCGGCTCCCTCGGCCAATAAAGCAAGATGAGCGCTGCAACCCCAGAATCGGTCATGACTGGACCTAACGGTCAGGGGTCCCTTTACCTTTACCTTACTTAAACTGCCAGCGTTCCGTGTCTTGTGCGGGAGAAGCGCTAAACCTGACAGCAAGTCAGATGGAGACAAAAAATGGTGCCCCTCCCTTTGCCATCACCTGTTGTTAACATGGCAGGGAATGGGAAATAGGACAGCTATTTCCATCCAGCCTAACATACCTGGACCCTTCCCTCCTAACAAAGGAAGCCACTTACACATCATCAAAAGGAGAAGGAAAGCATCGCTCCAAAAGAGGACATTCATTTGCATAGACGTCTACATATGCTAATTTATATGCCTAGATTCAAAGTTAGAAATAATGGGGGGGGGATCCTCTGATCATGCAAGACAACCTGCTGCCTCAGCCAAGTGGTGTGCAGCATTGAGCCCATAAGACAGCAGGAAACATAAGAGCCAACTCCTAGGGGCCGAGGTCTCTGTGGGCCTCCCCATAAAATATTTGAGGGGGGAGGGAGCCCCAAAGGTAATGGGCATTGGTATTCAAATGGTGGGTGGGTGCGCGCGCGCGCGCGTGCTACATCTTGTGATTAATTACAAGGGGCAGAAGAAGAGTTTGGATTTGATATCCCATTTTATCACTACCCAAAGGAGTCTCAAAGTGGCTAACATTCTCCTTTCCCTTCCTCCCCCACAACAAACACTCTGTGAGGTGAGTGGGGCTGAGAGACTTCAAAGAAGTGTGACTAGCCCAAGGTCACCCAGCAGCTGCATGTGGAGGAGCGGAGACATGAACCCGGTTCCCCAGATTATGAGTCTACCGCTCTTAACCACTACACCACACTGGCTCTCTTATCCGGGCTTATCTGGCCCCTCAAATATTTAATTGAAGTTGGCACATGTCAGGCTTCAAGGAATCTGATCCCTCCCACAGTGGGCAGCCAAGAATTAGATAAACAAGAAGAGTTCTTACCAAGTCTTTTATTCAATATTCACAGAGGCTTAGAAAAGGTGCCTCTCTTGCAGTAATGGTGTTGTTCCAAGCCCCACCCCCTCCGCCTCTCCTATTATACGTCATCCCTACATTGGCCGATCTGTGCTTTCTGCCTCTGAACTTTCTGTTCTCCTACTTTCAATGCTCACCAGGTTCTGGGAGAGGGAGGGTCTGGAATGCTTTCTAAAGACACTGAGTCTAGCAGCTATCTCTCCCAGGTGCTTCTTCTTGTTCCCGCTCCTCTCCCAATATTTCCCAGCTTCTCCCCTCTGCATCTGGAAGTCACACAGGTTCTCCAAATCTGACTTAGCAGGGCAACACAGATGACCAGGACAACTATATGCATTCAGAGGGTTTGGGTTGCTTCAGAGTGCCAGGGAAATTGCCCCCTTAGTTTTCAGAAGGTCAGGTTGAGCCCTCTCACACATAGCTTTTCAGTACAGACAAAATTAAACTGTCTTAGGCTGCATAAAAAGGTAACGGTAAAGGACCCTTGACAGTTAAGTCCAGTCGCGAATGACTCTGGGGTTGCGACGTTCATCTCACTTTACAGGCCAAGGGAGCCGACATTTGTCCACAGACAGTTTTTCCGGGTCATGTGGCCAGCATGACTAAGCTGCTTCTGGTGAAACCAGAACAGCGCACAGAAACGCCGTTTATCTTCCCGCCAGAGCGGTACCTATTTATCTACTTGCACTTTGAGGTGCTTTCGAACTGCTAGGTTGGCAGGAGCTGGAACCGAGCAACGGGAGCTCACCCCGTCGCGGGGATTCAAACCACCAGCCTTCCAATCAGCAAGCCCTAGGCTCAGTGATTTAGACCACAGTGCCACCCGCGTCCCTTAGGCTGCATACAACGCCACAAATTTAAAGCACCCACGCCACACAAAGAACCCTGATAACTATAGTTTGTTAAGGGTGCTAGGAACTATACATCTGTGAAGAATGAACTACAGTTTCTAGGATTCTTTTAGAAGGGGTGCTTTAAATGTATGGTATGCATACAACCCCAGTACAGTGGTACCTCAGGTTATAGACGCTTCAGGTTACAAACGCTTCAGGTTACAGACTCTGCTAACCCAGAAATACCTCGGGTTAAGAACTTTGCTTCAGGATGAGAACAGAAATCGCATGGTGGCGGCATGGCGGCCCCATTAGCTAAAGTGGTAACTCAGGTTAAGAACAGTTTCAGGTTAAGAACAGACCTCCAGAACGAATTAAGTTCTTAACCCGAGGTATCACAGTAGTTTGAATCAGTTAAATTTGATAAAACGTTAATTTTTGCTACAAAGAACTATTACATCTCCAGCATATAACTGCCACAAGGGTACTTGGGGGACTCCACCATTTGTACCCTTTACTTATTTTAGCACACTAATGTTACACCTGAACATACTTTCTTAACCCCTCCTAATATGAAAAGCAATTCAGTACAACAAAAAGCTCTGACTGCAAAACCCATGCTTTCCCTGTGCAATATTTTTAGATTCTCAGAGTGACCCACTTCTTTTGTTGTCTTCTAGAGTGGGCTCGCCAGAGATAGAAAAGACAATCTATTCATAGTTTACCTCAAATTAGCTTCACCTCTCAAGAACATAATGTGTAATGGCAGCCTCATCTTCTTGTCTTTTGCAAATGCTTTTCATACCACAGGAATTAATTGCTTCCAGATAATGTCCGTGCTCATTCTGAGAACTGAGATGGACAGGCTCACGCATGTTTTCTCAGAATAACGGCAGTAAACATTGCAATTCCCTTCTTCTATTCTGAATCGGTGTGATCCATAGGACGTTCCTTTACTCAGGGGTAGACCACATGGTGCCTTTCAGCTATTGCTGGACTCTACCTCCCATCAACTTCAGCACAATGGTCAGTTGTCAGGGCAGATGAGAGTTGTAGTTCGACAACGCCTGAAAGCCTGCACATTCACTACCCCTACCCCAGAGCCGGCCCACATTTGAGGCAATGTGAGGCAGCCACCACACAGCCCAGGTAGGAGAGACAGTGGTACACAACACATTTCCACTGCTCCTCAGGCAGCATAACACGGCATGTCGCCCCTGCCTATACCAATCAGAAACAACTCTATGGCTTTAAATGTTTATTTGTCATTGTGTGTTGTAGGGGGATTACTTATCTCTGTAAAAATATAAGACATGACACACGGATGAAAACTTAATGCAAAGCACGTTAAAACTTGTTCTTAACCCACACACCAGCTTTTGCAATCTGAATGAAACCGTGCAATGAGGAAGAGACGAATGTAAAAATGGACAGCTGGGAACTGGATGACTTGTAATTTGCACATGCATGGGTGAACACTGATTACTGTGGGAATATTTGGAGATACCATGCTCCTTGGCGAGCTCAGATTGGCTCCCTCCACTGAAATGAACAATGTAACTCACTGCTGGTACTACATGGGCATGATGTTGAAAAGTCTGCCACAGTCACTCCAAATTAAGGTGAGGAATAATTATTATTATATTTTTGGTTTCATTGTTATTGAAAAATACCTTTTTTAATGTGCTTCCAGAATGTCCCAGAAGAAAAATGCTGGGGTTTTTTGTTCAAGTTCTAGATCAATGAGAGCTTTGCCCCCCCAAAAAAACCTCTCTTGAGCTTGTTCCCAAGAAAGAAACAAATCAAAACTCACAAAAAAAGTCAACTCAATCCTCATTTCTGATAAAACAGTTAATGAGTTTTGTTATACAGTTCTAAATTTCATTTTGGAAAGTGTGTCTGTTACAGTTATCTAGCAATAACTCCTGATTGGCCAGGGTTCCAAGGGAGGCATTTGGGGTGGAGTGAGAGACTGTGTGAGAGACTCATTCGGTCTATGAGTTGGATTCTCTCAGGAGAGTTCGTTCTGACAGGTGGTAGAGCTGAGGAGAACTAAGAACTCTCAGCATATGCTCTAAGGTTCTGGATCGCAGAACGCTGTTAAAATAGAAAGGACACAGTCCCACACGGTGTTAATAGGAAAAAGGGGTCCTCAGAGGGAATAACCTGACAGGAAAGGGCAGGAGTGATTCCGAGGCCAAGGAGGATTTGGGGGTCTGTAAGGAAACAGTCCAGTTGAAATCCTAAGTTCCTGACCTGTGTGTGTGTGGAGAAGTCTGATCTATGAAAGATGTGTAAAAGAAAGAAACCTGAAGCCTGAACAGCCTATAACTTGAAACACTATACGTTTTAGTAAAAAGCAACAGCACTGCACCGTGAATAACCTCACTGTTTGTTACATTCCTGTGGAAGAAGAATAACCAAATCTCCTTGTTTACATCTGTTATAATAGAGTTCGCTTGCAACCTGTAACTCGTGATTCATTCTCCATTGGGGATTTCACGGAGGGAACAGGAAACAGAGGGATGGCATAGTCAGATGGCATCCCAGTCAGGGGTGCCATCTGGGTGGGGGGAGCAAAAGAGCACCCACAATTTTCTAGGAGGGTACTGGGCCCCCTCAAAATTCCGTGGCAACCGTGCACACAGAAGGTGCCTTAATACATCCTCTGGCAGAGACGCGATGGGGCGAAACGTCTTTGCCTCGGCATGTCTTTTTCACGATTGCCAGGACACCTTCCAGGAAGGCGATCTCAAAGGAAACTGCCAAAGTGCCTCAGCAGGCCTCTTGGAGGGGGAGGAGACAGCCTCAGGGGGGCAGGACCCCCCCACCCCACCCCACATTGTTAGACAAGGTTCAGCGCCTCTGCTTCCAGTCCTAACTTAAGATGCTGGGAGTTAACCTGGAAGCTCCTGCATTGCAAAGCAGATACTTTAGCAGGGTTCCATGGCCCTTCCCTTATAAAGAATAGTATTTCTTACGGATGATGTGGCTCACAATTTGTGGCAGAATGGCATTAATGCAGATCCACGTAATATAATGGCTGCAGAAGCTTTACAAGCAGCCTCCGCCTGGGGAATCTAACAGCACTGCCATTACCTCCTTCAAGTTAAGACTCTCCTGAGGAGTTAGGAAAATTGAGAAATGTGGTGGCAAGGAAAGGATTACAGCGGCTCTCCTGTCCTCCTTAAGTAGCTTTAAAGATTAACACTTATTTATGACACAACATGTTACCATGGCAAACTTAACAAAAACCTTCAACAGGAAATCACTTGTAAAACCTGGGCATTTGGTAAGCAGTTAGGGCTTTTTCTTCTTCTTCTTCCTCAACTTGGTGATGCGTTATCATTTCATTTTCAGGCCATAAACTGTTTCTAATCCTATTAGTAAAAAAAAAAAAGAGCTGTAAAGCAACCATTCCCCAAGAGGCATTTTCCCCCTTTACCCATTCCTATGACACTGGCGCTCAATTTGCTCAAAGAAGATATTACTGTGAACGAAGTTCCGTGATGGGTGGCCTTTTAAAGAGCAACAGATGAACTCAACGACAGACAATGCAACTCAATTTTACAGCAGTTGTCCCAGACCTCTATTTCCACCAGATTACCACTAGCCCTCACTACCCTCAGCAAGGATGCAGGCAGAGTGGAGACAGACAGCAAAGGAAATCTTGAGGAAGAAGGACCTGCATAGTTGCCCTTTTAAGTTACAGGTCAACACTGCTGGTAGCTACTAGTTACATAGCCCGACAGAGTTGCTAATGGGAAGACCCATTGCAGCCCTAGAGAAGAAACTCATTCCAAAGTAGCCTGACCTAGGAAAAAACTTACCTCCTCAGATTGCTGTGTTAAAAGGAGTCATGACAGTTTCTGTAACTGTCACCGTTCAGTGTGAGAATTGCTGCATTTTGAGGTGGAAGAGAAATAGAGTTTACATCCAATTTGACAGAGACAAGAACTGGCAGCCTTCAGCTATTGTGCAAGGAAAGCATGGAGCGCCTGGATAATATTCTGTTGAGATGTTACCTGTCTGACATAGAATCATAGAATTGTAGAATTGGAAGGGACCCTGAGGAACATCTAGTCCGACCCCTTGCAATGCAGGTATATGCAGCTGTCCCATACGGGGATTGAACCCACAACGTTGGCATTATCAGCACCACACTCCAACCAACTGAGCTATCTAGGAGAGTTCTATCCTGGAATACTTAACAGAAAGGGCCATGGCTCAGTGGTAGAGCAGGTGGCGCATTTGCTTTACACATACCCGCCAACATTTATGCTGTGAAAATAGGGACATTCTATTCAATAGTAATAGCAATAGCAATAGTAATTTCATTATTTATACCCCACCCATCTGACTGGATTATCCCACCCACTCTGGGTGGCTTCCAATAGATATAAACACATAATAATGCATTAAACATTTTTTAAAACCTTCCCGATATAGGGCTGCCTTGAGATGTCTTCTAACAGTTGTTTCTCCTTGGCTTAAGGGTCACATAACTCCATACCCTCCAACATTTCTGATTGAAAATGGGGACGTCCTAAGGAAAGGTGGGACATTTCCAGGATCAAATCAGAAACTGGGACAGCTTCTGTAAATCCAGGACCGTCCCTGGAAAATAGGGACATTTGGAGAGTCTGTTTGCATGCAGAGGCCCAGCTTCAATCCTGACATCTCCCGGTAGAGCCAAGAGAGGCCGCTTGTCTGAAATCATGAAGAGCCACTGCCAGTCTGTGTAGGGAAGGGGTGGCCAATGTGGTGCCCACTAGATATCACTGGACTCTGCTGCCATCAGCCTCAGCCAGCATGACCAATGGCAAGGGATGATGATTGCTGGAATCCAACAACAGTTGGAGAGCACCACAATTGCTAGATGGAGCAGTGATCCACCTCAGTGTAAGCCAACTATGTATAAGCCAACATTGTCTTCCCATTCCTGAGAAAGGATGACCACTCAATGCAGAAGTAATATTAACACCAAAAAAAAACCCAAGCCCAGGTACTGAACCTCTTGCCTGAGCTTGGGTTGGGAAAAACTTCCATTAAGCTTCCATTATTGAAGTGATCCCCTTCATGGATCACTGCCTTGCCGTGGCGAAGGGACATGAATAACTTAGAGAAGCTATGAACTATGCCGTGCAGGGCACCCAAGATGAACAGGTCATAGTGGAGAGTTTGGCTGATTGCCGAAGAATTGATGCTTTTGAATTATGGTGCTGGAGGAGACTCTTGAGAGTCCCATGGACTGCAAGAAGATCAGACCTATCCATTCTGATGGAAATCAGCCCTGAGTGCTCACTGGAAGGACAGATCATGAAGCTGAGGCTCCAATATTTGGCCACCTCATGAGAAGAGAAGACTCCCTGGGAAAGACCCTGATGTTGGGAAAGATGGAGGGCACAAGGAGAAGGGGACGACAGAGGATGAGATGGCTGGACAGTGTTCTCAAAGCTACCAGCATGAGTTTGACCAAACTGCGGGAGGCAGTGGAAGACAGGAGTGCCTGGCGTGCTCTGGCCCATGGGGTCACGAAGAGTCGGACACGACTAAATGACTAAACAACAACATTGAAGTGATGAGACCTAATTCTCAACTCCAAGACTAAGGCATGGATTTTTATTTACTTTTTAGTTCCACCAATTAATTTATTCGGGAAAGTTTCTTCAGTAAGAGTACATTGACTGTGCTGCTTTCTGTTGCTTCCAAATGTTTTCTTCCACCAGGTGTGATGACAGGTGTGCAGATTCTGCGAACCGATCACTCTATCAACAATACTTTCATCTGGCGGAATTGGGAAAAGGCAATTGCAACCATTGCAAATCCACCTGGGCAACTAAGATTTGCACAGGGGGGAGGTTTCTTGCATAGATCACTGCAGCGGTAGTTCAAAAACCCTTGCAATAGGAAGTACTTTTTTTTTAATGGAGCACCTATTATTTTAGGGTTGTCTTGCTATGGTTGCTCCTCACTATGACACTGGGAAGCACCTGTAGCAAAATGAAGTAGCTAATCTCTGAGGCAAGTAGATAAATGAAGGGTACAACAGGCCCACACAATGGGAAGAAATAGGGGATGAATGAGAATCAGCTTCTATTCGCATGATAGAACTCCCAAACAAAAGCAACGATAGAATCTCCAGAACAACAACCTTTCTCATTGTTTTGCCTATTGTAGCTTTCCTTAAGGACGCATGGCAGTGCAATCAATTCCAAAAAAAAAAAAACTCCCGCATCTGGTTTCCCTGAGAACTTTCAATCAAATCAACATTTGCATTATAAAGTGTCCTTTGTGCAGACATTCCAGGGCACCGAACAAAGTCACAGTAGAAAATAACTGGAATCAAATATTAATAAGCCAAGCCAAACAAATCCGTCTTTCAATGGTGTGTGTTTTTAAAGGAACAGCCTTCTGCATTTCTAATAACAATAGGGAATTGAGTCCCTGAGCCGTGGATCAGAGTCAATAAAAATTTGCTCTCCTGACACAGACATAAAGTAAATGGCAAGCTGAAAGAGTAACCCGGTAAACAGAGTTACGGAATATTGTCTCAATCCAAGGCAGCTGTCTGGCGAAGCTGTTAAAACAACACGAAACACCTAGCCAATTTATTTGCCGTTGCTAATAGCCATTAGCTTACCAACAGCCAGTCTGTGGTGTTTAAAATAATTTCCAGATCTACCCATGGAAATAGTTAAAGGCCAGTTCTGTGGGCCAGAAGGCTACCAATAAGCAATTGGGGTGGAAGTTATGGTCAGTGTGCCAGGTCACTGCTCTGACCCATGGAAAAAAGCCAGCATGGCAAGCGGAGGGGCATTTTGTCAGCTATTCCATAATCCCCACTGTATTATTATTATTATTATTTTAAAAAACCACACATTTAAAAACTAATTAAAATCAAGTTTAAAGCTCATAAAACTTATGCAAGTCTGGGTTGGCTTGCCTAAACAAAAACGTTTTAAGCAGGCACAACATATTGTGTAGTTAAGGCAGAGAGATCTATAGAAGCCAACTCCAAACTACAGAAGCTTGTCAACACTGACTGGAAGTAGCCCCCAAGTGTTGCAGCTACAGCAGGAGCAAAGCGTGGGAAAGTCTGGGGGCTGTAGCCTCAGACACACAAATTTTAGGGGGCACGAGCCAACCATCCCCATGCAGGGATCCCCATTCTGCCACCAGGGGTCTGGGCTCCAAAGCCTGGCCTGGCCTCGCCGCCGCATCTCCAGCCCCCTCGCTGAATAGCCGCCTGGCCAGCATTGGGAGGGGAGAGATTTGCCCACAAAGGGCAGCATTGGCCGGTCAAGCTCCTCGCTGGACGGTGGGCAGGGGTGCAGCAAGGTTCCGGTGGCCAGGGCTGAGCTGGCAGGCAAGCTCCATAAACACTCCACACCCCCATGTGTGTATACTCGGTGGCGTTGGCAGCAAGGACGGGGCTGGTGTGGTGGGTTCTGTTGACCTTCTGCACCAGGAAAGGACGCAACACCACTGAGCTACAGGGGTCTCTCCAAGTCCAAGCTGAAGATGCTGGGGATGGAACCAGGGGGCTTTTAGAGAGAGTTTTGGATTTGATGTCCCACTTTATCACTACCCAAAGGAGTCTCAAGGCAGCTAACAATCTCCTTTCCCTTCCTCCCCCACAACAAACACTCTGTGAGGTGAGTGAGGCTGAGAGACTTCAGAGAAGTGTGACTAGCCCAAGGTCACCCAGCAGCTGCATGTGGAGGAGCAGAGACGCGAACCCAGTTCCCCAGATTACGAGTTCATTGCTCTTAACCACTACACCACAGTGCATAAAAGTGCAAAAATGGGCCCAATCTAGCCCCAATTAAGCCCTGTTAAATCCCATCCATAGCAACTGGGGAGTAAAGTACATGCCACTGAAATCAAGGAGACTTTAAAGTGCTTAACTGCGTCTGTCATTGCAAGTATCTGTGTGCGTCATGAAAAATATAGAAAGATGGTATTGTATGTTCCTCAGAAGAGAGCAAGAGGCGGAAGGAAGCACACTAGTTCTCCCGCAAACTTTGGCACACTAATGAGAAACTGCCGAGAGCTAAGAGCTTGAGGGTTACCACCTAGCCAAATGAATCACCTCTGCGCTGTGCCTGAACATCAGAGGAGACCACAGCCGCCAAAGCGAAGCAGCACAAAGGCAAGGAAGGAATCCCTGGTGTGGCGCTGTGGAACGACTGCAGAAATCCTGCCTCGCAACTTCCTGCCAGGCAGACAACTTTGCACTCAGCAAGTCTTCTAATCTTACAGTGAAATAAGCTTTGTGTGCCCTTGAGGGAACATCGTAGAGACCAGCAACAAACAATAAAAGGAAAATGGTGCACAATTCTTTTATTTGTTTTTTTCCCCTCCCATATTCCCGACTCCGTCCCCTCCTCCTCACCACCACCGCCACATTCTCTTTTTCATGCTTGGGAACATGTGTTGACTTTAGAGAAGGCGACCCTTAAACAAGCTATAAAAAGGGAGCTTCCTCTTCGGATGCCTCGTTCGGCTGTCATAAATCAGGACAAGCCATTGTGTCTCTCTGCTGTGGGCAAGAAAGCAAGCAGGATGAGCAAGAGAAGAGCTTGAGATCTCCCAAGCTCCCGTTTTAATTAAATGTGTTTTGAAAAGGTTTCCGGTGCAAAGCGTATATTAAAAGCGGGACACGGTTCTGCACCCTTAAGAAAGGGCTTTTACACGACCTTATCGTTGGATCAGACAATGCGTTGGCAGTGCCATTAGGACAGTTACAAAGTGCCAGGGAAAAAAGAGGGCAAAAAGAGAGCACAGATTTACATGCTCATTTATACGTCATGATGCACACTTAGAAATAACTGCTGTAATTGAATTGGAAGTGGAGAAGGCTGTGGCCGGGTGACCTGAGTCTGCTCTACAGGTGTTAACTCTGAGTGGACAACTTCAAATCCCCTCCTGCTCTCCTTCCTTCTGCATAGTTATCATTAAGCCAGGCTTAGGTTGGGCAATCCTTCAAACAGAGGACCTGTCCCAAGAGAGTTGTCCTTCAACAGCCTTTCAAATAGCCACCCTGAGTGCCAGGGAGGCGGGTGGCGCTGTGGTATAAACCACTGAGCCTCTTGGGCTTGCTGATCAGAAGGTTGGCAGTTCGAATCCCTGCGACAGGGTGAGCTCCCATTGCTCTGTCCCAGCTCCTGCCAATCTATCAGTTCAAAAGCACACCAGCGCAAGTAGATAAATAGGCGCTGCTGTGGTGGGAAGGTAAACGGCATTTCCGTGAGCTCTGGCACTCTTCACGATGTTCTGTTGCACCACAAGCAGTTCAGTCATGCTGGCCACACAACCCGGAAAGCTGTCTGTGGGCAAACGCTGGCTCCCTCAGCCTGAAGCAAGATGAGCGCCACACCCCATAGTCGCCTTTGACTGAACTTAAGCGTCCAGGGGTCCTTTACCCTTTTTTACCTTTATCTGAGTGCCACTCTTCTTCTAGACACACTGGAAATAAATCCTGTTGGGTGAGCCATGAACTTCCTTGGCCAGGTTCTCTAGAAGAATCCCAGGGCAGATCTACACTCATGGTTTTTAATGTTAAAAAAGGGTTTTGATAACGTAGATGGACATATGCCATCCTCTTTCTAACGTTCATGATGCGTTATTACCTTGTCTTTTTCATCGCTTAATTTGTAATTGTTTTATGCTGCTATATTGGCGAAACACTGCTCATATGTCCCTAAGTAGCGTCTTACTTTTCTTTACTGCATTCTAACTCCAACCTCCCCCCCCCCCTCCAATGGTATTTGAGGGGCTGTGTTCAAGCAGGAAGGGGGGGAGGAAAAATTAAAATGTGACACCAGAGGGTGGAGCAGAGCAACCAGCAGCAAGAAAGACACAGCATTTTGGAAAGTGGTGTGGCTGGGTATTACATACATTTGACGGGAAAAGCCATTGTTAACATTTTAGTTAACAAGTATGCCTATGACTTTTAGAGCAACATATCTAATATCGTTCTAAGAGGGGGGAAATAACATTAAATAAGTCAGTGTAGATCCAGTCCCATAGTGGTTAGCAGTGGTGTCTTTACCCCCGCTCAGTGTACAACCATGGCTACAGGTGCAAATAACACCTCCAGCTAATGGTAAGATAAAGGTAAAGGGACCCCTGACCGTTGGGTCCAGCCGTGGCAGACTCTGGGGTTGCAGTGCTCATCTCGCTTTATTGGCTGAAGGAGCTGGCGTACAGCTTCTGGGTCATGTGGCCAGCATGACTAAGCCACTTCTGGCGAACCAGAGCAGCGCACGGAAATGCCATTTACCTTCCCGCTGGAGTGGTACCTATTTATCTACTTGCACTTTGACGTGCTTTCGAACTGCTAGGTGGGCAGGAGCTGGGACCGAGCAACGGGAGCTCACCCCGTCACGGGGATTTGAACCGCCGACCTTCTGATCAAGCCCTAGGCTCTGTGGTTTAACCCACAGCGCCACCCGTGTCCCTGTACCAGCTAATGGTAGGGCTACACATACTTCCCAATGGCCCAGCTGGGTTTCATCAAGTAACATGAGCTTTAGTGAACAGACTCCTGGCTCCATTACCTGCTCTGGATGGCACGGTCTGCACACACAGCCATGAGCACCTGTTGAGGTGGAGACAGGTGGTTATGTGAATGAAGGTGCTGAAGATGTAGCCCTCTAAATGGTATTGAACTATGGCTCCCTTCATTCCCAGCCATTCACCATGCTGGCTACAGCTGACAGAAGGTGGAGTCCAATAGCAACTTATTCATTCTGGCACTAAGTGGAACAATGCAGGCCACAGGAATCCTCTTTCAATAAATCCAGATTGTTGCAGGGTGGTTTATCACGTATCGGAGCTTGCCAGCACAGTTATAGGAGCAGCCAGAGCCCAAGGCTGAGCAAAAGAGGAAACCTGGAAAGAGGCATGGAAAATAGCTGGCGCAAAGCAAGGCCAATTCATTATATCAGAAACAATGTTGATGGTTTTGGGGTTTTGGCTTTACATGTCAATATGGAGCTGGACCAAGACATTTTGGTGCCTGAGGTGAAAGGCAAAATGGCACCCTCCCTGTTCCACACATAGAATCCAACCAGAGTGACAACTGAATCCTACTTCAATGTTAGAAACAGGACAAAATTCTCCGCCATGCGGACAGCAGGTTACCTTAGAAGGTTCATAGCAAATGAGCTTAGGGAACTCAGCTTATGTGGGAGGACTTCTGCCACCCCCCTAACACCGGCTGCCTGAGCCACCTCCCTCATTCAGCTTAATGGAAGGACTGACCCTGTATTTATACTATGAGAGAACCCTGAGAGCTCACAGAAGTTTTTTTTCATGGATACCTTAAGACATCACCTTGCCAACAAATGTCCATATAGTTAAAGCCATGGTTTTCCCAGTAGTGATGTATGGAAGTGAGAGCTGGACCATAAAGAAGGCTGATCACCAAAGAATTGATGCTTTTGAATTATGGTGCTGGAGGAGACTCTTGAGAGTCCCATGGACTGCAAGAAGATCAAACCTATCCATTCTGAAGGAAATCAGCCCTGAGTGCTCACTGGAAGGACAGATCCTGAAGCTGAGACTCCAATATTTTGGCCACCTCATGAGAAGAGAAGACTCCCTGGAAAAGACCCTGATGTTGGGAAAGATGGAGGGCACAAGGAGAAGGGGACGACAGAGGACAAGATGGTTGGATAGTGTTCTTGAAGCTACCAGCATGAGTTTGACCAAACTGTGGGAGGCAGTGGAAGACAGGAGGGCCTGGCGTGCTCTGGTTCATGGGGTCACGAAGAGTTAGACATGACTAAATGACTAAACAACAACACCTCAAGAGCAGGAATAACATAAAAGCTTCCCAGAATGACAGCTTAACCCTCCATCACAATGTGCAGCCCCCAGGAGAGCATTCAGGGGTACTAGGTCACTGTCAGGTCAGTTGCGGACGACAATGAGACTTTGCACGGACCAAGTGTTCAGTCTAAAACACTTTGCAGAATCTTCTACACGGCACAAGGGCTTCATCAATGCAGGTAGAAAGTGGGAAGACCATTGCTTTACATTTAACAGTTATAAATATAGGCCATGTTTGAGCCAAAGTTGAGCCCCATTTATTTTAACAGGAGTCACTGGAATCAATGGAACATAGGAGATGAGGTACTTTTTTCCAGCCTAAGGACCACATGTGCTTCTAGAAAATATTCTGGGGGCCACATTCTAGTGGTGGGCAGGGCCAGGGGCAAATGTGGGTGGCAAAGTTTACCTTTGTTGACAAGGCTGGTTTCTACAAACACACATACCCTCTCAACTCTCCATTCAGGGAAGAAAGAGATATTATCAGAGTTCAAGGGTACATTTCAGCCAGGCAAAAACACTCAAGGAAGATGTAAAGCAGGTTGCCAGGGCTGGTTCATCTGCAGGTCAGCACAGAGACAAGCAGTAAAGTTCATTCTTTATTCAAGGAAACAAAATACAAACCGAGAAACCTACGGGCAAGACTGGTCCCAGTAAAACAATTGCCAGAACTGACGATCTGTGTCTTCCACTTTCCACTAAATTTTCTTCCCTATCCAGCAGTCTTAAACTCTATGCTCTCTGAGCTCTTTACTCTGCTACATGCAAAGCCCTCCGTGCTTTTGGAGAGCTGATTACAGAAAGACCTGCAAGCTTCTGTGAATCTGTTGCAGCCTTTTCTGCTTCATGTCCTGGATCTGCATTGCTTTCTGCATCTGGTTCCTCTCTCTCGCTCAAGCCTGTTGCTTGTTCAGCATCCAACCATTCTGCCCGCCCCCCTCCCTTCATCCTTTGAGATGTCTCACCACCCACCACTCAGCGAGCTCTGAGCCTTTGTCCCCTGAGGCTTCCCTAGGGGATTCTCTGGCTGATGCCTCCCACCACTCCTTTTCATCCAGCCAGTTCCTGACACAAGGTTCAGTAGGCTGTGTGGTTGAGAAAGGGGTTTGCCCTGGAGAAGTCCCAAAGCTATGTAAAGAGGCTCTGAAAATCTGAGGTTACCACCCTGATATAAAGCTGTATTTTTTGGCTAGATAGCATCCATAGATGCCCCCTGCCCCCACCCCTTTACTAGCTCCCTCCTATGAAAACATTACAATTTATTTCAGCCATTGCAGGTTTCTCCATGCTGTTTTGCTTTCCTGACACTTGTTTCCATCATTGTGTTTTAGCTATATAGCATTTTAAGATCTTTTGGAGTCCAGGGAAAAGCCTACCTGTCAATCTGGCCTGGCTATAATGCTGGTAGATTAGTTTTTTGAAAAATGAAGAAACGATCATTTTCATCAGGAGAATTCCTTGCCACAAATAAACAAAAGCTGCTAAGAAGAAGATGCGGGGGAGAAATAGCGAGGATTTACAAAGGAAATCTTTTGGGGCAGAGACAATGAGTCAAAATATTCCTTAAAGTACAAGAAACCTTGGGGGGGGGGGAGCCTGAAAATGCCATCTGCACTGGGATGCGGATGCTGAACACAAATAGAGAGGCAATTTGCAGCCCCAGATGTACTAAACAGTGAATTGAATCAAGTTGTCCACACGCAAATCATTATGCATGTCCCATGCTTTTGTGCAATGAATGTGCAATGCTGTCAACGCACCTGTATCCACTTAGTTTGCAACAAATTAAGATTGTCCACCAGTTAAAGTCTCATTTAGACCTTCACTGCAGCCCGCAAGGACAATTTACCAGCGCAGCATGGAACAGCTTCTCTAATTGTCCCTGACATAGGTCAAATGCCTTCCAGCACTGTCGTCAGGCTGTCCAATTGATATGGAAGCTATGGCTCTCTCGCCAGCAAAATATTCAAATCCTGAGCTGCAGACTGGTGTTATCGTGGCCTTTCCCACTATTTGGTAGATGTGATGGGAGGTCTGTAACAGAGTCCATATGCCTGGCACCCCCCAGCAGTTCCTGGAAAGACTGGTTTGCCAACATCTAAATGCCCCACCTTTGAGGCCAGTATTAAACCCACAACTGAATAGTCCAGTGCAGAGCTACCATCGCCTACTGATCACAGAGCAGCAGGACTCTACAGCAGCTGCTAAGTATACAGTAATTGTTTAATTGTACATTGAAATGGAAAATAACTCCGTATGTGCCTGTTTGTAGACTGCGCAGCCGGCATGGAAACTTCCACTGAAGCTAAACAAGAGTTGCAGAGAGCCTAACAGTTAATGATTAAGTGGGGCTGTATCTCTGCTGGCTCAATCACACGAAAAAAATGTACTGTTAAAAGTCTATGCATATGCTAATCTGCAGGTCTGCATCTTGGGTGTGTTAGCTCTTTGTTCTGAAGCTACTGAAGAGAAAGGATGAGCTCATTCTCTATCCGGAAAGACAGCCTCAGGCTAATGGAGGCTGTTCGGAAAGGAGGAGCAGAGCTTTGATTTTTAAGGTCTGGATGGAAGATCTTCATAATCCAAGATATTTTAACTGTGCCGGGATCAGTATTCTCAAATTGAGCAAGCTGGGGCAGTAGCCCCGAGTATACATGTACACACAAACATAATTTTATAGTATTCTCATTCAGAATTAGGATGCATATCTCATGCTTTTCAACTCTGGGAATTCAGAACTTGAGCTGAGAATTTTCTCCTCAACTTATATCTCCCCTTTATTTGTGGAAACGTTTCGCACTAGATTCCAGAGGAACTGAGGTAATAAAGAAGAAGTTTTGGCGGCACTGCAAAAGGGTATTCTCCCTGCTCATTTCATCATAGATCACTCAGCAGCCGCTCCAGTAGGTCTATGGAATTGATCACTCTCCCTCTCAGCACAAAAGCTCAGAACAGACGTGCAGTTTGGGTGTTATAAAACGCTACCTAGGCCAGGCACATATATCATACTCATTAAACTACAATGGGAAAGTTACAATGGCTCCATAAAGAGCAGAGGCATCTTTGGCTACATACAGATGTAACATTTTCAGAATTAATTCTACCACCCCAACCGCCGCTGCTATCCTGACACAATGGCTGCTTCAATTGCTCGGTGAACATACAAATGTAGCAAAGTTTTGATGACAGAAAAGGGTGGGGAGGAGCTAACTTTATTTCAGAGCATAAAGTCTGCTTTTTTATATATATATAATGCGATTTTTATTAAACTTTTTCATCATACAATAAAATAGCAGCTACCCAAAATGCAAATGGAATAAGCTGAATATGAAGTCCTCCCTTAAAAGCAGGGTCCTCTTTTTCCAGGACACACCCTCTTTTTCAGGGGTAAAATTTGAGACGCACTGCATTCATTTGCTTTGAATGGCTTGGACTACTGCAATGCGCTCTACGTGGGGCTACCTTTGAAGGTGACCCAGAAACTGCAATTAATCCAGAATGCAGCAGCTAGACTGGTGACTGGGAGTGGCCACCAGGACCACATAACACCAGTCCTGAGAGATCTGCATTGGCTCCCAGTACGTTTCTGAGCACATTTCAAAGTGTTGGTGCTGACCTTTAAAGCCCTAAATGGCCCCAGTCCTGTATATCTGAAGGAGCGCCTCCACCCCCATTGTTCAGCCCGGACACTGAGATCCAGTGCCGAGGGCCTTCTGGCGGTTTCCACATTGCGAGAAGTGAGGTTACAGGGAACCAGACAGAGGGCCTTCTCGGTAGTGGCACCCGCCCTGTGGAACCTCCTCCCTTCAGATGTGAAGGAAATAAGCAGCTATCTTCTTTTTAAAAGACATCTGAAGGCAGCCCTGTTTAGGGAAGTTGTTAATATTTAATGCTGTATTGTTTTTAGCACTTGATTGGAAGCCGCCCAGAGTGGCTGGGGAAACTCAGCCAGATGGGCGGGGAATAAATATTATTATCATTATCATTATCAATCATTATCAATCATTATCATTATCAATCATTATCATTATCATCATCATAGCGTCCTCTTTTTTGCTCTTCAAAATATGGCAACCCTACCCAAAAGTAATGCTTGACCATTGTCACCCACTGAGGACAGTAGCTCCTCTCCCTTTTCACCTTGGATTTTTTCCTTTCGCCTCCCAGTCTCTCACCCTCTGAGTACGTCATTTCCCTGTCTCTCACCCAGGGGCCTCCATCTACCACCCCATGTGTTATGTACTGAAGTTCTCACCCTGGGCCAGCAGGGGGATACTATAGATAGTTATGCAAATAAGGGATCGAAAGTGAAGTTCAGTGATTGGATAGTTTTTAAAAATTGTTACAGTTACGTTGTACTGGAGCTCTATATAAGCAGGCTGACTGAACCCTTCAGTTCATTTCTGTTCTGGCCTGTGAATAAACAAGAGCTGTTTGAAAAATCGCTGTGTCGTCTGATATGTTCACCCACAACTTAACACCATGAGTATACAATGTCTGGACCTGAAGAAAGGCCCCAGACATAGGACTCCAAAGAAAAAATAAAAAGAAGAAAAATTAAGAAGAGAGACGAAAAAAGAAAGCCTGTTTTACAGGGCTTTTGAAATGAAAGAAGTGTCAATCTTGAGGCAGGAAATCATTCTGTATATTAAAAAGCGGCTTCTACAAGATGTAAAACAACGGCCTTGGATGTACACATCACGACTTACTAAGCCAAGTTATGCATGAGCTTTTTGCCCATTCGCTCCACCTTCATGCTGCCCCTCCTCTCCTCCAACTTCAAATGGCCGTTTTAAGATCCTTCCAGCCATGGTTTACTGGCTGAGACATAACAGGAAAACTGGTTAGCTGAAGACTTCCTGGACTAACTGGCCTGCAAAGAAGGGAGGGAGGGAGGGCAGAGGACACATGCACAATACTCATGCACAGCTCAGCTTAATAAACTAAAAATCTACATCCAAACAATGTTCCTTATCTGAAAACAATGGGTTGGATTAAACAGAGCCTTTCCATTTGCAAACAGGCTTTTGATCCAGTAGTTGCCCCCACTAATGAAAGCAGAGGGAAGACATTTCCCCCCCCCCCATTCCCCATTCCTCCAGTGCCCCCTAAAAATCTTTCCTCAAGAGTTCAGAGACCCTCCAAAATAGCCTGGAGGTTGGTGGGAGAATTGCAGGAGAAATGAGTGAAAATCACCTCACCTCCTATAAGCAAAGATCAAAGACTCTTCTGCAAACAGAAAGACTTCTACCATCTGCATAAGGACCACCATTGGCTACAAGCCAAAGAAAGGGTTTAAAATTTATTTATTTATTTATTTATTTATTTATTTATTTATTTTGCTTTAGAACACATTGTTGATTCTCCCACATGAATTTATGCAGATTGGACTATTAAATTAATGGAATAGCCAACTCATGCAATTAATTGACTAAGACTCCTATAATGGGGTGGAGTGGCAGCCCTAATGATTAGATTGCTTTTAGATTACAATAACATCTGGATAGCGACAGTGTGACCAAAATGCCATAAAAATATTTGTGGTCATTTTGTCAGAAGAGAAGCAAGAGGAGGGGGGAAAGCTCTCTAACCATCATTTTTAAAGCCCCTCTGAATGACTCTATCCTATGTACTATGCAGAAGCCATCTGGATAGTAAGAAAACCATCAGTGGCGAGATATATACACACACACACACATACATAATGTAGCTGGGTTGGAAAAAGAAAAATTTAAAAAATCCTAACATATTTTCTAGATTACCCTTTGGAATGTCTCCTGAAAGTATCTTGACAGTCGGCTGTAACTGATGAGCTGAATTCCTAAGTGTGAGTGCAGAACATCTTTCACTCACAGCTCACTGCATCTATGAGTTATGGGGCTTTCAGTCTTTTTCGGAGTAACTTCCACAATCCACTGCTATCTGCGGAGAGTCTCCTGACTTTGCACTCTTGATAAAGCAAAGGGAAAACAAGGGGGCAGAGTAATCATACCATCTGGAGAGAGCGTAGGTGAACATACACGCACAACCACCTCTGATTGCTATTCTGTTTGGGAACTGTTGCCTCGCCAATGTTGTCTCTCCAATTTGGCCACTGGCAAAAAAAAGAAAGAAAGAAAAAGGTTTAAGCAAACACCCTAATCCAGCAAGGGATATCCTGGCGTAGAAGCTTCTTTTATGCATGAATCCCTTTGCTCGACTGGGAACAACATCTCCAGATTGCATCCCACTGCAATTCACATCCCGGCTGAGATCCAAAGACCTGCTTGAGATGCATCCAAGGGTTTGGGTATGCCTGGTAGGATTTTATTTTTATTTTTTTTCTTTGGAAAGCAAACTTCCAATTAGGATCGCCGGTATTCAAATATCCTGTTTCCAGCCAAAACGTCACTCCCAGAGCAGCTCACAGCAATTAAAGTCCAACATAAACAGCACTTAAAATGCAACACAGTGCGTTTATGTGATACATAAATAGCATCTGGAATGCTAGGGGGTTCTCGGCTGGGGTCGGATCCAGACACGGTGGTGTATTTCCTCCAGCAATGGGAGTAGCCAACTGCAAGCCGTGCCGGCAAAATAAAAGTAAAATATTATCAGAAATGTATAAGATAGAACAAAAACTAATTTGTATTAAAAAAAATTCCCCTCAAAGGTCAGTACTGTGCCCTTCTGAGATCTGCACCCTATGTAGCTGCCTAGTTGCCATCATGACAGCACTCATTCTGAGACTGCAAGAGAAGCAGTTCTCCACTGGAACTCAAAATGGACACTTGATGGGGCGGGGCTGCCTGGCTTCAGCTTCTCCTCCAATGGCCTTCAGCAATCCTAAAATGTTTGTGAAAGTCACCTATAAGGTTCCTCTGGCATCAACGGTTGCTGTTTGAAAAACACAGGTCCCCTCCCCTTAGTCACACAGCCAGTGTGGTGTAGTGGTTAAGAGTGGTGGACTCGTAATCTGGTGAACCAGGTTCGATTCCCCGCTCCTCCACATGCAGCTGCTGGGTGACCTTGGGCCAATCACATTCTCTCTGAAGTCACACTTCTCTGAAGCCCCACTCACCTCACAGAGTGTTTGTTGTGGGGGGGAGGAAGGGAAAGGAGATTGTTAGCCACTTTGAAACTCCTTCGGGATATCAAATCCAAACTCTTCCAAACTCTTCTTCTAATTGTCTGGATCACAGCTGCAGATTAAAGGAGAACTACATGGTCTATTAGGGCAAATGGGGCACTGCCTCACAAACCTCAGTCTGCCCTCATCCAGACCCCATCTGTATCTCTTCTTACTCTGAAACAGCCCCCATTGGGGTGTCACCGGCTTCCTCCTCCTCAGCCTCCGTGTTGTTTTGTAGAACTCATCAGGGAGAAGGAGACAAAACTATAAATTGTTGGCTCCGCCCATGATGAGCTCTAACTCCGCCTACTGCTGGCCTCCTTCCTTCCCTTCCGACCAGCCACAATAGGCAACAGCCGTTACTGCTGCTTTACAGCAGAGGTGGTTTAGAATGGAGAAGTGTGGGGAGAAGGGAATCGTGAATGGCATTTCCCCGCTCCTAATCACCCCCTTGGTGGCACCTTCTGCCCACATACCCCACACCCCGTGTTTCAAATGCAGCCCAAGGTTGGCATAAATATCTAAGCATTGCAAATGGCTCCTAGAAACATAGCCTGTGTACGGTTCACCTGACGACAATAGCAAAGCCCTCACTTGGATTTAGCATTCTGTTGCAGTACAATAATAAACTCGTTTAAGATGGCGCTACATAATTCAAAAGCAGTGAAAAGTGACTGCACCGCGGAAGGCAAATTGTATAATGTTGCAGCTTAATGTATTAGAAGTCAGCATTATCTGCTTCTGTCTAATCATAATTCCAGCCGTTAAAGCACCAGGGATACTATCAGCATAGGCACTATTTTCTGACTCAATTACATTATGCATTAAAAAGGGGTGGTTTACAGCATCTATTAGACTGCTTATTACCCTTGTGCCATACTCAATTGACCAAAAGAAGGAAGGAGGGGGGCGCCCAGCCTCGTCTCCAGAGGGAGGGGGCACTGAAAAGGAAGTCATTGTAGCACATAAATAGGTGCTCACAGAAAGAAGTATCTGGGATTCAGTTCATTTCTCCCCAAGATACATTTCGAAATATATCAAAATAAACATTGTGCTTCATTACCTGGTTCTGTTGTTCGTGCTACCCACATAAAGAATTCAAGCAATTAAAGGATCCTCCACACTTTTGCTCAATCCATATTTTGATTGTATTGTGTGCCAATTAATCCCCCAAGGTCCAAGAGCTTTCATCGTTGTTCCATGGCTATGCCTTGCAAAAATCTGATCTTATCCACTGAATCAGATCTTATCAGATGCATGGAAAATCTGAAGAGAGAATTTGTTTAACCGAGCCTCAAGTTGAGCAGGTAAAGTCAGATCTTTTGCAAGGCACAGCAAATAAAGTAATCAGAGGGAATGGTTTTACCTAGAAAGTGAATTCCTTTGGTTCTCTCCTCCCCCCCTGCCCAGGGACCCATTAAAGCTACCTAGCTCAAAGGCGTCTGGATTTATTTGACCACAGTTTGACAAATTTCTTACGCAGGCTCACCTTATTCATGGCTGCAGGACAATTGCCCATAAATCAATGGTGATTAAGGTTGTTTTTGTTTTTACCTACCTCAAAACTGTAATCATGGCCCTTGTTAAAAAACTGTTACAGCTATCTTTCTGAAATTGAGTAGGATTTGTGGTGTTAGAAGAGGTGACATTGCCTGCAAATTTCATAATATCTTGCATCAAAATGATTTTTTGTTAAAAGTTAGAGACATATGCTTTAAAAAACCACATCCTAACTTTAAACGTAGCTAGTCCCAGAGTCCCTGGACCTTTTTTTGGCATGCTTTTTTCACTCTGGAGGGGATGGTACACCTGCGAATTTCATGCACTTCTGCCAAAAGGAAAAATGGTTATAGCTTATTCTTATTTTCTGATTCAAGATCCATGTTGGTGGAAACATTAAAGAATGACTATTGCCATTATTTGTAGGGTCTTATATTAGGATCCCCCCCCCCATAAAGTATGAAGAGAATAGAAACATGTTAATGGAACATTACCTCTCTTTTTTCATTTTTCACCCATTTTATTCATTCCAGTCAACATTTCAGCAGATATTTGAACTACCACAGGGCATCTGCTGGGCCATAGCTGACTTTTGGTGTAATGGATGTTAGGTGTGATCTAGCAAGACAGCTCTTATGCTCTGATGAAAGTTTTCATTAGCACTTGCCTAAACCTCTGCTTGCTGAAATATTGGATGGTGCGGATGAAAAGTATGATAAATGAAAATAGTAATGTTCCATTACCATCTTTCTATTCTGTGTACACTTCATTCAAAGTCCTAATTTAAAACCCTACGAATTGTCTTGTTGGAACAGACCGAGGGAAAGGTCCACCTAGTCCAACACTCTTTCTGACACAGCAGCCTGCCACAGATATTGCTGGCAGCTCAAACATAGAACGGAAGCAGCGTTCTCCCCCATCTGTGCAAGAACCATGGCTGCCAAAGCACTTCCAGAACAGACCCAGAACGTTCTCCTTTCCAACAGGTTCTGAGCTCTCTCCAGAAGTAGAGGGAGGTTTCCAAAATTGGGACGGAGAGATCTTTCCCTTGGCTGCTTGCTAGCTTAGAGGCCTTGGACAGGGTGAAGCAGGGTGGAAATGAAGTTCAGATCTCTGAGCTGCACCAACCTTCAACTTTGTGTCTGCTTTCCAGGACACACAGCACACACCCAAACACCTGATCCAGCATGTTGCCTTTACGCAGATCCAAGTGAATTTTGTGGAAATGTGAATTTCCGCAGAGCAGAATAAATTCATTTTGCTCTTTTCCAAAACCCAGAGAAGTGAAACCAGGTGGGGCATCTGCTGATCAGAACTGGCATCATAAGCAGGGTATCTGTTTGCCCTGACTGGAAGGACCTTTCAGGGTTTAACCTTGCTGCCTTCAAGATCTTTTGACTGGAGATGCCCAAGTCTGAACCTTAGACCTCCTAGACGCAAAGCACTATATAGCTAAAGCCTATATATTATCCAGACATTTCAGGCTCATTATAACCCAGTTTTTGCTCAGGCAAGCAATGGTAAAACAGCTGGCCATTTGAGGCAATGTAACAGGACAATGGGGAAATGAATCTCTGAAAAATAGAGCAGCATCTACTGCTTTTCAACCACCCACCCCACCCACGTACCCCCCTCTCTTTCGTTGCCTCAGGCTACCTATTATGGTGCTGTTCACCTGACCAAGTTGGGGCCATCTGTTTCCTTGCTGCTCGTGTTCCTTTCAGAAGTACATTACACAGAATATAGAATTTCTTTTGCTGGTTTGTTCATGAGAAAATGTCTGCTTGATAAATGCCCCCTACCTTTAAGAGAGAGAGAGAGAGAGAGAGAGAGAGAGAGAGAGAGAGAGAGAGAGAGAGAGAGAGAGAGAGCTGAATGCCATTTACAAATGGCAACTACTTCTAAGCACAAGAGTTTTATAATGAATTGGTGCCTTGTGAATATCCATCGATCAACACCCTTGTGCATGGACCCGACAGCTTGCTTAAGTGGAAAGCTATTGCAAAAATTCCTATGGTGCTGGGAGGGCTTTCAACAGGAATCCTTCATCAAGTCCTCCGCAGTTGGGTTCTACTTGTATTACATGTGGCACAGGCATGTATCTTCATGGAGCACATTTGTCCATGTGCTGCATGCTAGGCAAGCAATTTCTAAATAGTCACAAACAAAATCTGTGCTGCATCAACAACTTGAGTCCCTGGGAATTGCCGCAGTTTCCCAGAGCATTATCAGGGCAGGTTGGCATCCTTTTAATCAAGTTTTTTTTAAAAAAAAATATTTTAATTGAATTTATATACCACCCTATACTCGGAGGTCTCAGGGAGCTTCACAAAAAAAGATTGCAATATATAAAATAAAAATAAAAACAATAACCCAATAATACCCCCCCTCCAAAGAGCCACATTTTAAAAAGGTATAGGATGTTGATCAGGTCAGCCCAAGGCTTGTTTTTGCCTGGTGGCTAAAGGTGTATAATGAAGGCGCCAGGCGAACTTCCCTGGGGAGAGCATTCCACAGATGGGGAGCCACTGCAGAGAAGGCCCTGAGCCATATTGAGGTCCTGAGCTGCCCAGATGACAAGACCACAACCCCTTGACCTCACTGATGTGATCAAAAGGAAAGCAGAGCACCAGCTTGGTTGGAAGGAGGCGTGCAAGATGCCATCCAACTGTTCTTAGGGAATCCACTCCAGACATGTGTAGGGTTTACTCCTTAGCCTTCTGAGGCAGACAAGCTCCACCTGCCCCTCATTTCCTCAACAGCATGTGCAGAAACTGCCTTCTTGACCATTGGACCATTGGACCAACTATTGGTCTCATCCACTCAATCCTCTGTAGCCTATCTTCCCATGCAAGGGAAAGGGTAAGGGTACATGGGGGATGTGGGTTAAGCACATTCCACAGTATGCAACAGGAAAGGCGAACCTATGCTATACATAATTTCTATTACTGGTGCGTTCATCTGATCAGTAAAAACTTTCCACACACACATTATTGCTTTGAGGCTCTGTTGGTTGTGGTGTATAATTGTATGACTATAACAAGGAATGGATGCACAAACACATTAGGATGTGGCTTTCCCTATAGCGATGTTTTGCCTCTTTCATTTTATTAAGTGGCACTTCCTCAGTATGTCAAAACTGCATCTATATTGGGAAGAAGCAAATGCATTTCTATTTAAGCTTCAAATTCTACACACACTTGCCCAGGAAGCAAGTCCCATTGAACTCAATTGCACTGCACCTAAATTCATCCATTAAAAAGGGCAGGTGGTTGATCAGTTAGCTTTGAAAACAAAGGCCAAAAAAAAAAAAATCTCAGATGAAAGCCCTCCAATTTGGAGCCATGCATAGAATCATTATCAGATCTGCTACCTGCACCTGGAGAAGATAGCAAAAGAACTTGTTCCTTATCTTTAAAGGGCTTTCAGTACTTCTGCTCTGTACGTAGATACCTGCCTATTTATATTCAGGGAAAGCAAGGTGCAGAGATTAGGGTGGCATGACCCCCTCTCTTTATCCTATCTTTCACTTCTACCTTTGCTTAATAAAACCCATTCAAGGCAGTTCTTGATAAGCAAGTTGAGACAAGAGGCAATCAATTGTGGCATTTACACCTTCAAAACTATGAAATATGGCAAAGCTAATGAGTTAACTAACAATGGCACCTGGAGTCTAGGTGTTGTATTTTTGACAACCTACTTCTCTTCCGTAACAGATTTGCTGCCCGTCTAACTCAATAACTGTGCCATGATTGTAGCGAGAAACATTTGGGTTATCTCCTTGATCCGCCCTTTCCCTTACAGGCAATGACTTTTATCCCATTCTGAATACTGTTAGTGTAGCCAAAAGGAATATCGTGACTCTTTTCGTTCTGTGTGCCATTTGTGTTATAAACAAGGTGACTGTCAACTGCTGGGAAAAGGAAAGACGTAGTGAGTCTTTCATGTATATTCATTCATTTTAAAGGGTGTCAGGTAAACCTTAGTCAACCACATCCAGTAAAATAAAAAATTACAGGCCAATGTACTGGGGGAAATGTGTCCGAATTGCTTCCTCATACATATCCCATCAAGCTGCAACTTGAGCGACATCAGCCATAGCTGCTGCTGCTACCAAAAGCATCTGCTGTGATCACCATGCCCAGTTCTTCTGATGTGGATCAGTAGCTCCTCATTAAATTCATGCTGCAACATGCTCAAGGATTTTGAATAGCTACCGAGATGTTGTAGATTGGTTTTACGTGGAGAAGGAGAACAGTGGGTCTTACATGAGCTGAATCAGCACCTACTACACACACACACACACACACACACACACACAAAATATGAGACAGAATCAGAGCTGTATGACACCTGGGTATCCCCAGCCTTACCATAGGATAGGGTTTCCCAGACTTAGGTCTCTAGCTGTACTTGGACTACAACTCCCATCATCGTTAGCTAGCAGGACCAGTGGTCAGGGATGATGGGAATTGTAGTCCCCAAGCAGTTGGAAACTCAAGTTTGGGAAACCCTGCCATGGGAGATGTTTGCACAGTGGAGGTGTATGCAAACTGGCATGCAATTTCCATGCATCATGGTGTCCCATTTCCTTAGCATTTCCCTCCTACACTAGGCTGTCTCTTAGGGCAGACCCAGGTCATCATCCGCAGCTACCACCCATCATGGCAGGCTGGGAAGGATGGCAGGATGAGAACCACTGGCAGCAACAGCAGCAGATATGTTCAATACTTATGAAAATATTTTATTCTCTTGCTAATCATGCTGTTTTCAATATACTTAATTCCCTTTAGCAATGTTTTCTTTTGAAATGCTTTGCAGAATTCTGCAGAGATTCCCAGATGTTAAAACAATAAGATAAAAAAGCAGAAGATCGGCAGCCTGCCATTTTGCTACAAAAAGCAATGCATCGCTGGTGTCTTCTGATAAATACAGCAAGAATTCCGGAATGCACTTAGCAAAGTGAAACAGTGGAACTGGACGTACATAATGTTCCCTTGACTTTCTCTCGCAAAAGGAATACATTGGTAAAAGATTACGTCTCCCGCACTTGAACTTCCAGCAGAAAGGTTGATTCATTCAGCAAAGGCCAAAAGGCAAACTCTTAGTGCTACGGCTGCTGAAATTCCAAAAGAAATCTAAAAGGTTCTGAACACTTCACAGCTTTTCCCCCCCATGGTACTACAACCCCAAGTGCAAGGAAAGTTCAGAAAGTTACACGGCTGGACTCTGACAGTGAGCTGGGCATAAATCAGCAATCATGCTCAGTTTGCATCCTCTTTAATTTGTGTTTTAATTGTGTCTGTGACCAAAGCTCTCCAAGGTGCTGCAAAATAAACATCATGCTAAAACCACAGTTTTAAAAAAGTGTGGTCATTAATGAAAATAAGATCTCTGCAAAGATTAGGGAGGAGTTTTGTGTTCACAGGGAAAGTAATATAGTGGAGCTATAGTACTCTGCATTTTGAACCCCCAAACCTACTGTTCTTTTCTTGGAGGGACAGGGTTTTCCCACAAAATATATTCCCTAGGCATGTGCAATTGCTCTGTGCTGGGGTCAAATAATGAGGCAAATTGGGGTGATGAGCATAGCTGTCAACGTTTCCCTTTTTTAAAGGGAAATTCCCTTATTCCGAATAGGATTCCTCGCAAGAAAAGGGAAAAGTTGACAGCTATGGTGATGAGGAATGATGTTTATGCTCCTGTAGTCAACCAAACACCCCTAATCAGATCAAGGCCCCCCAAAAATCGTCTGCCACTGTGTTGCTCTGGTTTTCTGTACCATAGCCCTGTCGGTTCTATGTCTCTGTGTTTCTGTGCTCGTAATCCATGGACTTTGCAAGAAGTGAATGTCAGGGCTGGTTCAGATGCAGGTCAGCACTCGAGATGCAGAGACCAGCAGAAAAGTCAGCTCTTTCTTCAAAGAAACAGCATACCAGGCAGCAATGCCTGCAAAGAGGACTGGCCCCAGTGAAACAGTTGCCATACTGAAGGTCTTTGCCTTCTACTTCACATTAAGTCTCCTCCCTAGCCAGATGTCTCCCAAGCAGCCTTAAACTACACAGGGAGGGGCTACACAGGCTGTTTGTTCTGTTATATGGAAAGCTCTCTGTGATCTTGGAGACAAAGGGGAGCGGAGCTTGCTACAGTAGGAAAGGCAAGCTCTGTGGATGTTTCTATAACCTCTGCCTCCTCCTTCTCTGCTTCATGTCTTGAGTCTGCACTGCTTTCTGCATCTGGCTCTTCTCTCTCACTCAAACCTGTTGCTTCTTCAGCCTCGCACCATTCTGCCCCCCTCTTTCATCCTCTGACCTGTCCACGGTGTCCCACCACCAATCCCCGGGCTCTGGGTCTTCCTCCTCTGAGGCTTCCCTAGGGGGAGTCTCCAGCTGGTGCCTGCTATCGCTCCTCTTCATCCAGCCAGTCCCTGACAGCGAAGCTATTGAAATACTCTTGCATGTCTAGACCCCGCAACCACCCCCTCGTTGAGCTATAAGCAAATCAACACACTAGGACACAGAAATGAGGTTAATTGTTATTGAGCAAATTTTGGCCACAACTTTATTGATTACAGAATGTGAGCGGTATTGGCTTAGGCATTGAATGGACCCGACTATATCTGTCTCCTGCCCATTGCGCAGGGAGTCCAGTAAGGGTAAACCACCAGAAGGGGAAGCCCCATCAATGCAGACCAACTCGAGCTCCCCCAGGTGTTCCCAATGGGGTCGTGTCTTGAAGAAGAGAAGAAGAGTTTGGATTTGATATCCCGCTTTATCACTACCCGAAGGAGTCTCAAAGCGGCTAACACTCTCCTTTCCCTCCCTCCCCCACAACAAACACTCTGTGAGGTGAGTGGGGCTGAGAGAGTTCAAAGAAGTGTGACTAGCCCAAGGTCACCCAGCAGCTGCATGTGGAGGAGCGGAGATGCAAACCCAGTTCACCAGATTACGAGAGTACTGCTCTTAACCACTACACCACACTGGCTCTCTTGGCCCTAGCCCCGCCCCGGGCTTCGGACAGGATTCACACCCCTGGATTCCTTTAATGGAATACCCTTAAGCTTGGAGGGACAGGTGATGGCCACACCTCCCCTCCCCTTCATAAGGTCAAACAATGCCTATCCGCCAACCTTACAAAGTTGTGACGATTGCTATGAGGTAGGCGAAAACTAAATGGCCCCATACCAATTTTGCCAAGTGGAAAAATTCCTACCAGGCCCCTCAACAGTGACCAACCGAGGTCCATAGCAAGGCCAAGGAAGAAAACCTGCAAATAGCATGGGATATGGAAGAAGCGAGCCAAGAGGAAGCCCCCTGGCTCGCACCTGAGATTTTAACAGTCCCAACCACGGCCCCAGCAGCCAGCGGATTGGCCAGTTGGTGGCTGACGTGGCTGGGATCCCTGGGCAACGTGGGACTTCGTCCCCTGCCCCCAGAGAGAGGAGGTGGCCATGCGGTCCACTGCAACTTCGCCCCACAGTGAGATGGAGCAGATTTAGCAAAATTCTGAAAAGCATTGGATGATTCTTCACCCCACCCCTGTTAAAGATGACCGCTCTATTTGAGAAAAAGAATAACTCCAGAGCTCTTCAACATTTTGAAGGCAATACTAAGGGGAGCCTCCAATTGCAATGCCTTTTGTCTCCCCATCACAGCAAATACCAAAATTCTAAGACAGCTGGTGAGAAGCTGCTAATGTTTTGTTTTATTTAAGTACACGCAAAGACTTTTTAATTATTTCTAAGGCATAGAAGAGCAAGAGAGAACCCTCACTCCTCTCCTTAAAAATATGAAACTAATATGGAGTTTGGACTTTCAGTCGGCTTAATAAAAGTATTGCCTTAATATAGGTTATGGAGGAAAGTGGCTTCCTTTTACTTCTCCTCCCTCCCAAAAAGAAATAAATCCCTGAACCTGCAATTTGGCAGCTTTAATCCACTCTGGAGTGGCTCCTGAGCCTGTAAGCTTCTGATTCTGGCAAAAGGGGGGAAATGATAGTAATTTTAAGGATTCCTTGTAAGATTGAATAGGCAACAAACAGCTTCATTTTACGATGAGTGCCTCCAAATGTGAATCACAAATTGAAGTAGAGAGAACAACCAGCAACAAAGAAAGAGACCAGAATTTAACAGATGGAGAGGGGGGACAGTGCAGTCATTAGATGGGATGAGCCCCCCCCCATGGGTGCCTCCCCTGCCCTGCCACCTCCACCACCCATGGGGAAGCAGTGCTGGCAGCGGTGCCGGTTTTGGACAAGATCGTGCTAATTACCATCAAGATCTCGCCAAAATCATGCAACATCTTGTGGAGCACTGAGACCTCAGGAAACTCACCTGAAATAGGTGCTGATGCCAGCTCTGCTTCTCTGCTAACGATAACGATATCTTTATTGTCATTGTCCCATGTGGAACAATAAAATTGAAAAACTACATAAAACTACATAAAAACTACATAAAACTACCACAAAACTACATTAAACATTTAAAAACCCCTAAAAACTCTAAACCCCCATTTTAAAATACACTATACTATAGGGACCCCTTATTCTGCGTTTAGGACCAGAATTGCATTCGCATAGAAACTGTTTCTCAGGCGGCTAGTCCTGGCCTTTATAACCCTGTACCTTCTTCCAGAAGGCAGAAGCTGAAAGAGATCATTTCCGGGGTGCGTACTATCCTGCGCTATCTCTGCCGCTTTGTTATGGCACCTGGTAGCATAGATTTGATACAAGGTAGGAAGAGTGCACCCAATTATTCTCTCTGCAGTCTTTACAACCCTGGATGGCATTGTTTTTTCCCTGGCCGTGCAGCTCCCAAACCACACACAGAGACCATAAGTTAATACGCTCTCCACAGTGCAATGGTAAAATGCCATCAACAGGTCCTTTGAGAGATTGTTTTTCCGGAGGATTCTAAGAAAATATAACCTTCTGCTGGTGGCAAAACAGGATACGCTGCAAGGTTGACTGAGGGTTCCATGCACAGCCCTTGCATTTATTTATGTAGCACATTTTATATTCCACTTTTCTTTCAAGGATCTCAAGGCACCATAGATGGTTCCTCCATATTCCATTTTACCCTCCCAGCAACCTTGTGAACAATGGCAATTCGCCGAAGAACACCCAACAAGTGCAATGGCTGAGTTTCCTCCATCTTAGTCAGATCATCTAAACACATCTCAACTAAAAACCAGATTAGCTGAGAATGACTTAGAAATATTGGAGAGTGCATTCGGTCTAATTCTCTTTCTCTCCCCCCCCCCATGCACATTGCATCAGATTAATGCACAGTGACCCAGGAATACAAGACTTATCGCTTAATTGGCAATTATAATCCTACAATTAAGTCCGGCGGTGGGGGAATTGTAGATAGCAAAATGTAAGGTGCTGGGTTTTTGTGGGTTTTTTTCATTAAAAAAAATGCTCAAGTTAACACAAACAGCTTATCTGCAAAGAAATAAGCAGATGCAAGCAGGGCTGCAATGTTGTCAATTACAGTTTCGCCCTCCTCCCCGCCCCTGTAGCGCCTCCATCAAAGTCCAGCTTCCAGCATCAAGTGGTCCATGTCTCTGACAGGTAATTATAGTACGCTGCCCATCAATCTGGATACAACTATTCATTGGCAGTAACTCTGGAATTAATACAAGTGAAGGTGCAGGTGGCGGGGGGGTGGAGAAGGGAAGAGAAAGCCCATCTCATCTAGCCACTCTGAACGCGCACCTATAAATCCCATCATTGGCAATCACTTAGGGGAGCAACAATGCAATAAATGAGCTCGTGAAAGTGTCACTTCTGACAGTGAGGCAATGGCCCAAAAGCTAGGGCTGAGTGGCATCCGTCCTGCCAGTCTTGACAGAATCCTTCAGACTACACCGCAGCATCAATTATACAGCCGCGGCCACCTATGGAAGGAGGGCAGGCAGGTTGGGGCAACAGATGAAAGGAAATGTATTTGATTCTTCAAACAGGATGGCCCTCCAATCCGCCCCCCTTCCATTTATTTCTCAGCCCACATTTTCGCTGGCCCAGTTTGTTGTTGTTTATTCATTTAGTCGTGTCCGACTCTTTGTGACCCCATGGACCAGGCACTCCTGTCTTCCACTGCCTCCTGCAGCATGGTCAAACTCATGCTGGTAGCTTCGAGAACACTGTCCAACCATCTTGTCCTCTGTCGTCCCCTTCTCCTTGTGCCCTCAATCTTTCCCAACATCAGGGTCTTTTCCAGGGAGTCTTCTCTTCTCATGAGATGGCCAAAGTATTGGAGTCTCAGCTTCAGGAACTGTCCTTCCAGTGAGCACTCAGGGCTGATTTCCTTCAGAATGGATAGGTTTGATCTTCTTGCAGTCCCTGGGACTCTCAAGAGTCTCCTCCAGCACCATAATTCAAAAGCATCAATTCTTCGGCGATCAGCCTTCTTTATGGTCCAGCTCTCACTTCCATACATCACTACTGGGAAAACCATAGCTTTTACTATACGGACCTTTGTTGGCAAGGTGATGTCTCTACTTTTTAAGGTGCTGTCTAGGTTTGTCATTGCTTTTCTCCCAAGAAGCAGTTTACTCCTCTGTAAACACAGGTTTCCCTTCGAATCCACAAGCTAAACTTTCACCACTGGGGACCTGGTCACAAGTTACAAATTTCCCTCCATGCTACCAAAGGCAGTTGGGGTTTGATTCTGTTTGCTGAAAGGATGTTGACTCCCCCTGAACTCTTCCTCAGCAGGAGACGCTAGGGCAGGAGAAGGAGTTGGATGGGCCAGTGGGAAAACTGTTGATACTGCTACAGCTCATGCAGAAGGAGGAGAAAAGAAGCAGGAGGAGAGAGAAAGGGCAGCGAGGAGGAAGACCTCAACAGTATCACAAAAAGGAGGATGGAGGCAGCAGGAAGATGAGGAGTGAGACTGCAGCAGCCCAGATGGTGATCAGAGAGTGAGCTGGTGTGATCCTGAAGTGAAACTTGACTGTTTATTGTCTTTCTAAAGGACACAAAACTGGTTCTAGTTGTCCTCCACAGGGCCAATTTCACGATGCGAGAAAGTATGCTCATTCTCCTGTGGGGATCTAAATGCTTTGAAAATGACATGTTTTGAAAATCTAGCCCAATATACTGAATGAGAAAATGGTTCAGATAAGTGGTTCGGTTTATTACGGAATCCCACACTCCCTCGCATACTGATTATTGGAAATCTCTCATGGCCTTCCCCAGCTGGCATTTAAAATACGGTGACAAGGCAAAGGATTTTTCTTCTGAAAGACGGAGTCTTAATGACAGTTGGGAATGCTTTTAGTGATGATTTGTAATATACGATCATGAAAGCACAACATGGACTGATGGAAGGAAGAGATTTACAAATTCTTCTACTTGAAAGCCCTCCTTGAAGTTGGTTAGATTCTCGGCCCCTGTTTTTACCTGTAAGTTCTTACATTGCACAACATGTATTCAAGGGGTCATATTAGAGCTGTCCTCAGACAAAAGCAACCAGGATTAAGTTGCTTCCCCCCCCCCATACATTTATATTCCCACCTTCTTCCTGTCATACATGTGGTCCTTAGGAAGTCACCCATCCAGCTACTGACCAGATATAGACCTGCTTAGCTTCAGCATGGTGGTGGCCTCATCTGCTTTTAGACCATACCCTGGTTTCTTTGTTTCCACAACCCTTCTTAGGGTGGTCAATTATGCATCGCCAGAATAGAGGCAACCAACATAAAAAAGAAGGCATGAGTGAGCACATATCTGCATACAATATGTGTGTGCTGATGTATATGTGTAGTTGAAAATTAAGAAATCATTGCTATGCCTTAAAGAGAAATGCAGTACATCTCAGCATAGTGGAGGTGACTCTTACCAGGTGGACTGTGTGCCTGGTCTCTCTGTTGTCTGGGTGCTGAGTGTTGATGGACAAATTCAGGGTCCCTGCTCTTTCTTCTTAAGGTTCTTTAGCTGCTAATGGACTTAGACCAAACAGCCCTAGAAACAGATTGTAAAGTAGTTGTTAGTCAATGACTGGGGTAGTGAATATGGTGGCCTCCAGATCTTGCTATTGGGGTTTTTTAATATTTTTTATTAATTTTAAATTACAATAGCCTCATTATAACAATACCAAATTATAATACAATTACTAACATCAATCATTCAAATATCAAATTATATGATTTATTTCTGCGTTCCAAAATCTTATTAATTTCTATTACATTCCAGTCAAAATAATGATCCTTTATACAACAACTGCAATATTAATAATTTCTGTTCATGTTGGATAGAAGTTCTATCCCTGTCCTTGGGGAAAACTTGCAAGGATAATTATCCTCAATCATCCCTGTTTTTCCTTCACCAATGATCTCCCACTGTCGTGGGAGCTGCCTCCATTAAGGCAGACCGGAACCGGAAGCTGAGATGTTGCTGCTGCTGTTGTTGTTGTTAAAATTTCAGTACTGCCCTTCATCCAAAGATCACAGGGCGGTTTACAATATAAAAACACAAAAATACATGCCATAATAAGAAACAATAACAATAACACACACACAGTTTAAAAGGGGCTAATGTCGGACATTCAATTTGCATCACCCCCACCTAGTATGACCAACAGCCAGGAATGATGGGAGTTGTATTCCAACTAGGGTTGCCTTATATTGAAAAGCAAAGAAGAGGAGACATTTGCTGATTTCTACTTTTAACTATAGATCTCTATGGCGACTCTCATTGTAACCATGAAAAAAGAGGATGTGTCCTGGAAAAAGAGGACATATGGCTACCCTAATCCCAACAATATCTGAAGGGCATCACATTGGCTTCTTGTGGCCAAGAAATGATCTGAGTGACAGCTTTAGGCGAGTAGAAACTAAAGCTCAAAGAATTGAAGTGTGCACGTCTTAAAGGGCCAGGCATTTGGCTGTTTATGGGGGCCATAGAGCAGCTTACGTAGCAAATTTCTGCTCATGCTACTTATCGTTACACATCTTTATATGGTGGGCAGAACCTGAGAAAACATGAAGTGGAACCTAATCTGGTGGTGTTCACATGCAGCAGATGTATATACCCTCTGATGAAGACTCAACACTCCTGGTGCCTCCTCACTCAAATTCTTCCCACAGTAAAACAAGAACATTGAAACTCAGTTATTTCTGCTAACTTGACATGGCCTGTGAAATATGCAGCAGTGATGCTGCCTTTATTCTTGCCGTTCCGTTTTGCTTTCCATTCCAGAAACGCGTCTCTTGTTCCATAGAGGTATCCCATATTTTTTCGCCCAGCTATCATGGCTTGTGGAGGTTGAAAAGTGCATTACAAATGGCCCTCTTGTCATTTCCCCCAATTCTCAGAAATCAGAATGGATGAGCAAACCATTCCTGCATTTTTCTAGACATGCTGCTAAATCTCACATTTGGAAGGAGACAGTCATTTAGCTTATGTTTTATTGCAAATATTTGGACGCTTACAGGCAGAAAATAAGCCCTCCGTGCTTTTCTGAGCATGTGTCAGAATGTTGCTCACTTTCTCCTCCTGAACAGCTTTGCCTACTTGAAAACAAAGCAGTCAGTTGTGATCCTTTTTTAAAGAAGTCCACAGCAGGAGATCATTGGGTATTAGTTGATGGGGAGTGCATTAGGCCTCTCATATTTGTTTACATCTGTGACTCCCAAGGGAAGCTGCTATCAACATTTCCTAGATAGATGATAGATGATAGATAGATGATAGATAGATAGATAGATAGATAGATAGATAGATAGATAGATAGATGATAGATAGATAGATAGATAGATAGATAGATAGATAGATAGATAGATGATAGATAGATAGATAGATGATAGATAGATAGATAGATAGATAGATAGATAGATAGATAGATAGATGATAGAGATAGATGATAGATAGATAGAGAGAGAGAGAGAGAGAGAGAGAGAGAGAGAGAGAGAGAGAGATAGATAGATAGATAGAGATAGATAGATAGATGATTAGATAGATAGATAGATAGATAGATAGATAGATAGATAGATAGATGATAGATAGATAGATGATAGATGATAGATGATAGATAGATAGATAGATAGATAGATAGATAGATAGATAGATAGATGATAGATAGATAGATGATAGATAGATAGATAGATAGATAGATAGATGATAGATAGATAGATAGATAGATAGATAGATAGATAGATAGATGATAGATAGATAGATAGATAGATAGATAGATAGATAGATGATAGATAGATATAGATAGATAGATGATAGATGATAGATAGATAGAGATGATAGATAGATAGATGATAGATAGATAGATAGATAGATAGATAGATAGATAGATGATAGATGATAGATAGATGATAGATAGATGATGATAGATAGATGATAGATGATAGATAGATAGATGATAGATAGATATAGATAGATAGATGTAAAGGTAAAGTACCCCTGGATGGTTAAAGCCCAGTCAAAGGCGACTATGGGGTGTGGCTCTCATCTCGCTTTTAGGCCGAGGGAGCTGGCATTTGTCCACTGACAGCTTTGTGGGTCATGTGGCCAGCAGGACTAATCCACTTCTGGCACAACAGAACACCATGACGGAAACCAGAGTGCACAGAAATGCTGTTCACATTCCCGCCGCAGCTGTACCTATTTATCTACTTGCACTGGAAAAATAGATATATAGATACATATATAGATACTGTAGGGGCATGGGTGGAGCTGTAGTCTAAACCACTGAGCCTAGGGCTTGCTGATCGGAAGGTCGGCGGTTCAAATTCTCTCGACGGGGTGAGCTCCCGTTGCTCGGTCCCTGCTCCTGCCAACCTAGCAGTTCGAAAGCATGTCAAAGTTCAAGTAGATAAATAGGTACCGCTCCGGCGGGAAGGTAAATGGTGTTTCTGTGTGCTGTTCTGGTTTCGCCAGAAGCGGCTCAGTCATGCTGGCCACATGACCCACAGGGGTCAGGGGTTCTTTACCTTTACCTTTATAGAGATACTGTAGATAGCCTAAATTTGGTCTATGGAAGTTCTTACGAAAACAACGTGTGTGGGCTTCCTGTGCATAACACAAAATAATATTATATATTATATATTATTTTATATATATATTATATTATGTTATATTATATTATATTATATTATATTATATATTATATATTATATATTATATATTATATATTATATATTATATATTATATATTATATATTATATATTATATATTATATATTATATATTATATATTATATTATATGTCAGGGGTTCAGGAGCAGAGACACAGGAGAGGGAGCAAATGGAGAGCGAGGAGGAGGAATCCGAGGGGGGAGTAGGCAGTGACAGTGGTCAGAGAGATTCCACGAGTCTTACCAGCGAATCGGAAGACTCACAGAAGGGAGCGCCCATGGCCAGGGCGAGGGGGGTGCCAAAGGGGAAGCCCCAGAAGGAAGGGGCCAGCGGGGACTCCTTGAGCAGCAGCTGGAAATCAGGACCAGCTTCCCCACCAGAGCACAGTAGGGGGGAGGAGTCCCAGGAATCGGGAACAGTGTTCTCGCCACCAGCGAGAGGAGATGAGTCAGGGTTGACCACGCCCACATCGGAAAGCGGGGGAACGGTCAGGAGGAAGGTTACTGGCTGGGCGCGCGCGCCAAGTTCAAATGTACAGGCGAGCGGCACAGCAGGTAGCCCGGATGGGGAGCCAGGTCCTAAAGCCCGCCGGAAGGAAGGGCAAGACTCAGGAGGGTCAGCGTCAGAAGAGTCCAGAAGGGAGGAAACCCCAGGGGGCAGAAGGACCCAGAGGAGGAAAGAACAGCGGAGGAGGTGGAGCCGGGCCAGGATCTTAAACTGGTGCGGAAGGGGTAGTGATTCAGAGGGGACTTCGCCGATCTGAAGTCAAGACGTAGGGCTGCACGCTCTGGGGGTTGAAATGGAAACTAAACTTCAATAAAGACTTTTGTACATTAAATCAACTGGGCATTGGTCCTCTGTGAGCTGGGACCTGGAGGCAGTCCTGACATTATATATTATATATTATATATTATATATTATCCATATCCCTCTAGAGAATCGCCACTGGCTTTCGTGTTATTCTTTCTAATTATAACATTGCTGTGGCTGAATACTGAGTTACATATCCTCTAATGTTTCCGCACATTGAGAAAATATTGATGTTTGCTTCACACGCTATGCCTTCTCATGTGGTTGCTGGCCAGCGTGTTACAGAATCCCGATATTATCCACAATCCAGCCGCTCCCCCACTCCTCTTTTTGGCAGTGTGCAGCACACATCTCAGTCTGCTGCACAAAAACAGGCAATTGGTATTTCTATGAAAGGAAGCAACAGTGAGCCAGATGCCTTTTTGACAGCAAAAAAGGATAAAATGGCATTGCAGCTGGGGCATCTCAAAAGGAAAGTGGGTAAAAGCCTGTACTTTATGCCCTGTTTCCTGAAGCCTATAATGTCTGAGCAGTTTCTATCCATCAGCAGAGCCAGGGGACACTCCATCTATATTTTAACATCAATCTACAAAGCAATACAGTTGTACCTTGGTTTTCGAACACCTTAGTTCTTGAACGTTTTGGCTTCTGAACGCCACAAACCTGGAAGTGACTGTTCTGGTTTGCGAACTGTTTTTGGAAGCTGTTAACAGATGGATGTCCAATGGGGCTTCCACAGCTTCAGGTTGGCTGCAGGGCCTTCCTGCAGCCCATCAGAAGCCGCACTTTGGTTTTGGAAGTTGAAAGGACTTCTGGAACGGATTCTGTCCGACTTCTAAGGTACGACTGTAATGTAATTTAGTTCGATTGGTTTACATTAAGCTCTTGCCATGTATATATTCCCTAACGCAAGAATCATCTCATCTGTCCAATTCCAAACAGGGATCGAACATCCTTCTGGTTTGTGTTAATGGCAATCCATTTCCTACACAGAAAGACCGGCTGGATTCAAAAAGACACAGTATGTGTGCCTAGATTGTGTTGCCTTGTGAAACTTCACTACTGACTCAGGCAGGTGCTGGTAATATCACAGGCTTACAGTCATACCTTGGGTTACAGATGCTTCAGGTTGCGTTTTTTTGGGTTGTGGACAGCCGAAACCCGTAAGTACCAGAATGGGTTACTTCCAGGTTTCGGTGGTCGCACATGCGCAGAAGCGCTAAATCATGCTTTGCGCATGGGCAGAAGCCCCGAATTGCAACCCACGTGCAGACGCGGGTGGCGAACACTGCAGGTTGCGAACGTGCATCCCGCACGGATCACGTTCGCAACCCAAGCGTCGACTGTACTAGGCTGGTTACAAACAGGTCCAAAATAATAACCAGCACCACTGGTTGTACTTAAGGGAATGGTGTGCTATTCATTCATTGGATCCGAATCCACCCTTTCCTCTGCTTTTATATGCTATAGTAAAAAAGTAAATAGGTAAAGGACCCTTGGTCGGTTAAGTCCACTCAAAGGCAACTATGGGCTTTTTATTTTGCTTTTCAGGCTGAGGGAGCCGGCGTTTGTCCACAGATAGCTTTCTGGGTCATGTGGCCAGCATGACTAAACCACTTCTGGTGCAATGGGACACCGTGACAGAAGCCAGAGCGCACAGAAACACCGTTTACCTTCCCGGTGCAGAGGTACCTATTTATCTACTTGCACTGGCATGCTTTTGAACTTCTAGGTTGGCAGAAGCTGGGACAGAGAAACAGGAGCTCACTCCATCACGGGGATTCGAACCTCCGACCTTCCGATCAGCAAGCCCTAGAGGCTCAGCGGTTTGGACCACAGCGCCACCTGCGTCCCTATAGTAAAAAGGACACATATGCTGATGATTTGGCAATATGTAGACATGTATAATTGGAGCTGTTCATTAATGAATGTAAAGGCAGATGGTTGATCATTCTTTTTAAATCAAAAAAACCCCTACCTTTAAATGGTTCACAGCCCTATCTGTAGACTTTTTTTCTTTTTTTTAACATAAATCAACAAGAGCTTCCTCATAAAGAGAGAGTAAAAGCTGTGTGCTGGTATGTGGATCTGTAAGGAACTTCGAGAAGTTTAGCAACTATAAACTCACTTAAAGAACCAAGGAAAAGACATCGCAATTCAAGTCAGCTTGCTTTCTCTCTGAACCTAACTTCACCTCAATCCACCGGTGAATTTGCCACCAAGTTTACTCAAACCTGCCAGATATTCTAATGACTGCAGAGTATGTCACTGACGAAGCAGCCTGCTGATATATATTCAGCAAATTAATACCCTTGTCTTTATTTTCAACCTTTCGCCCCTGACCATATCTTGACAAGTCTGAGCAAGAGCAGCTTCCCCTCAGGTGCTAGAAAACTCATTTCCATTTTTTGACTGCCAGCGAAGGGTAAAAACAAAAACAAAAAACCCCTATATAATAAACAATGCAGAAAGTGGGAGAAGGGAGGACAGAGGGCCTAGACTTGCCCTCTAGCCTCAACTAAGCAGCAAAGCAAAAGATGAAGCTCACTGTTGTTGACACAAGGAGAGATCTTTCTCATGCTGAGAGTCCATATGGCTTACTTGCAGCAGCCTGTGAAAGTTCTCCCCCCAACGGAATGTGAAAGAACTAAACTCCCCTTCCCTGCCCACCATGCTCCCGATCCTTTTCAAGGCCCCCTGTAGCAGCTATCTGCATCTTTTTCCTTTTAAAAAACACATTAAATGCAATAGCACCTGCAATATCATCTTCAGCTTGGCCCTGCCTCATAGAAGCTATCCACCTTTCAACAAGAGGCATCAGGGACTGAATTTGGGTCTTGCTGCTGTGTTCTGCAAGAGGCAACATGGAGGCTAAGGAGAAGGAAGATGACAGCCAGTACCATTCTCTGGACTGGTTGCAAGTCATTATTGGGTGCTCACTGGAAGGACATATCCTGAAGCTGAGGCTCCAATACTTTGGCCACCTCATGAGAAGAGAAGACTCCCTGGAAAAGACCCTGTTGTTGGGAAAGATGGAGGGCACAAGGAGAAGGGGACAACAGAGGACGAGATGGTTGGACAGTGTTCTCGAAAATACCAGCATGAGTTTGACCAAACTGCGGGAGGCAGTGGAAGACAGGAGTGCCTGGCGTGCTCTGGTCCGTGGGCTCACGAAGAGTCGGACACGACTAAACAACTAAACAACAACAACATTATTGTTATTATTATTCCCCGCCCATCTGGCTGGGTTGTGCCAGCCACTCTGGGCAGCTTTCAACAGAATATTAAAAACATGATCAAACATTGCAGCCATTTGTGCTTCCAAGGAAGCAGAGCTCCATAACTGAGGTGCCACCACAAAGAAGGTCTTCTTCCAGGTCCTGCACTACAAGAACACTCATTCAAAGTCTTCAACATGCGAGTCCTAATTCACATTTGGGGATCTACCAGAGCCAGAGCCATGGAAGCCCAAGATTTATTGCCACATGGTGCATACCAGCTATTCTCTCAATTGTACCCATCACATTCACTGTGAAACTAAACCCAAGCTGTCTACACGTCCCGAAAGACAATACATGCATTTTAGCATCTGATTTTCCTCCAGTGCTGCCTCATTAACCAAGCAGGTTTTTCTCTGCCTCACTGCAGCCCATGACTGGCCGCAGTATATTGTTTGCTGGCTCTCCCATTCCATCATTCACACCTCTAGGAACAGGATCAGCTCTTGCTGTCCACCCTGTAACCTTTTCCTTTATTTGTTTTCACCACCTGGGTAGTTCGCAAAATGAGGTATAAATGGGTAGCACCTTCACACCGGCCAGAGAGAGGCACACAAGCAGATAGAGTGCAGCACCATTTGAATGCCTGACGGCTGTAATGAATTAAATTGCACAGCCCACTTCAATTCATTACACCCTCCACAAGACACCGTTATATGTAAAGTGAGCAATTTAAATAAAATAAAAAAACCATTCTGCTTTTCTCTCCTTTTTTTTTATTAATCCGGCGCACCGTGTCACTTTTACAGGACAAATCTGATAAGCTTCCATCTTTTGGCTGTTGAACAAATAGGATAAAAATCATGATTTTTCTGGCCCAATGAAAGATGCAAGTGGGCAACGTTGAGATCTAGCAAGGCAGCCATTTACTGAACGGTGTCTTTTGTTTAGATGCTTTCTCACGTCTGCAATATCGATGGCATTTTGTTCCGAAATAAATACAGCATCATTTTACATCCAGCGGCAGCAGTTGTATGTCTCTGCTATGACATTCAGCTCTCCAGCTGTTTCTCACTGCCATCTTCTGGTATTCCAGAAATGTTTAACCAAAAATCATGCAAATTATTCACAATGTAAATTGGTCGGTTAGACACTTAGTTGCCTCCACTGACACTGCGGGGCACTCACACCGTCCCTGATCAATTTATTGTAAGCTGCACAGAGTGCTATTAGGTTACAGAGTGGCATTTTAAAATGCTGCAAATCAGCCTTTGCCAACTTGGTGCCCCCATGATGCATTGGCTGCAGCCTTCATCGTCAAAATACAGAAGAAGCACCTAGCCAGATTATATACTTTCTACTAGGCGATGTTTCCCTGCTCACTTTGCTCCTCACCACCTCATTGTCAGGCTTCAGGGTATTGGAACCCTCCCCCGGTGGCAGTGATTAAAAGATCAAACAAAAGGAGACTTCTTACCAGAGTTTCTTTAATAATTACAGCAAGAGACAAATGAACGCATATCTCTCTCAAAAATGGCGCTGCTCCCAGTAAAGGTTCACCCCCTCAGTGTCAGGAGTTCAGCCTACACTCGAGTAGGACCCTGGCAGAGACACATGCCCGACTGGCATGTTCCCTCCCTCCTGGTCAATTGTTCGGGAGCTTCATAAGCTTTCTTCAGCCTGAACATCACAGCGACCGATGCCAACTGACACCGGCACACTTAGGGATCCGCAGAGATTGCACATCATGCGTAACAGACCTCAGCAACTCAGCATTTTGGCTAATCTACTTTATTTGCATATAAACACACACAGAGCACTCTCTCTAGTATCAGACACCAAAGAGAAAAAGAAAAAGTCTTCCACCTCATGGAACACAGTAACACAAACATCCTGTCTCCGTCACTTCCCACTCCGTGGAGTCAAAACATATCACGTCATGAGAAAGACAAAAATCCCATGACTGCAATCATAGATCAGGAATTCTAACACTTCGTCCCCATTAATCTACATCACTCCAACGTCAGGTAAGCTGAGCTTCTTGCTATTGTGCTTTCTGTTCTAACACTTTCCAAGCCCTTCTAGTCTTGGGCGAAGGGGTGTCAGGAATGCTGTCCAAGGACACTGAATCTGCCAGCTGTCTCTCTCTCTTGGTGTTTCCTCTCCTAGCTGTTCCTCACCCAGTATTTCCCAGCTTTCCCCCTCTGGACTTGTGCCCTTCTGCAAACCACTGTTCTAAATCAATACTGTCCTCCTGCCCTTGGGAAGGTTCAGAAAAAGAATGGTGGCTCCCACTATTCCTCCTCAGTCCAGTCCCTGACACTCACCAACTACCCAATCCCACTCCCCTGAAACATTACAAAACCTACTTACTCATGTACTTACGTATGGAACAAATCTTCACCAGGCAGCAAAGGTCCATCAGTGTAATGGCTATACTAAACTTCCATGCAGAGGAAGTTGTACAACTGAGATGCCACTACAGATGAGATCTTGCTGCAGGTTCCTGCACAAGCTACACCCATCAGTGGGACCACAAGCAGCAGCCCGCCCCCGCTGATCTCCGGCATATCAGTATAGAAAGAGACTTTCCTACAAATACGTAGGCCTTGAATCATTGAGGGTTTTATATAGTCATCTATTACATGTGCCCTCTTCTGTTCCTGTTCAAACAGGTGTCGACTGTCCTAGAGGGCAAGCCTACAACGTCCACAGAGGCTCACATACAAGACTACCCTAGGGGTCACTTATAACTCTTTCATTCTATGATTCTGTGATTCATTTCCAATAAAATCATCTCTTTTCTTTAATTAGGAATGCTGAGCTCTCTTTAAAAACAAAAAACCATTACTGCTGAGGTTTGTTTTATACAGGGCAAACCATGGTGTTTTCAAGCCTCTGTTTGTCATACCCCAGGGCCAAAACCTCCTAACATCTTGCAGCTGTTTATTTTTCTCCAAGCCATACATTTAAAATAACTTGCTCCCCGCCCATCCCTTTCCTCTTTCTCTGTGCAAAACCCCAGGTCTCCAGAATGGAATACCTGGCAGGGATTGCAATGCAAGCCATTACCACCGCCGTAAATATAATGTGTGAGATACATACTCACTTCAGGTGAAGGCGGCATTAACAGTTAATGAAACCTTGAAGCTAATCCTAAAGTATATTAATGGGATTTCTATCTCATTTCACAACTAGGTGACGGTTGCCAGCCTGGGAGGCTCTCGATCTGCAAGGGGGAATCATGGTTGACGATCGCCTGCCCACAGCTTGTTTCAGCCGCTGTGCCCAGCAAAAATAATAATAATCAAACCCCATTTTTTAATATTAGTTTATCTGATAGTGCTCGGGGATGTAAATGCAAGTTTGAAAAGGCTGGAACTATTTTTCATAGGAATGCATTAAATATAGGCTCGGATGGAAATATACAAGGAGGGAGACCTCTCGCAGAGGGGCTAAATGCCTGTGTAAATGAGTGCTTAAAATGGTTTAGCAGAGCTTATTTATCTTTTTTACAGCCTTCGGTATTGTAAAAAAAATGCAGTCACACATTCTTTACTGCTGGCAGTTTTCTGAGCATTTGTGGTCTTGCCAGGGAAAATAGATTGCGCAGTAACTGTGAGCATATGTTTAATAAACATCACCCAAAAACCCCTCGCCCTCCATTAAAGCAACATTAAGGTTTTTATTCAATATGACAAAAGCTCAGAATTCACCGTTAAAGCTGTCATTTCATTTTTAGCGCCAGACACCCCAGGAATTGCAAGGAGGAAGGTAATACTTAATAGCAAGGAACCAAACCTCCACGGCAGCCTTCAGATCAATTATTTAAAAATATGCATTGCCCTAAATGTCTGAGTTTCAGCCATCCCAGAAAACAAGAGCTCTAGCTGAAGAACCCTAAGAGATGGCCTTCCTTGCAATGGAGCTCCAGAAACTCGTAGACCTTAATAGGTCCATAGAACAGACACCAAGAATCCAGAAGAACATGTGTTGCAGTCATCATGAGAAGGCCACTAAAAAATGTCCTGTCATGTTTTGAAACCCTTTTTCATGTAATTCAGGTGTCACACGGACTAGGGTGTGGAAACACATAATTTCTAAGAATCTCCAATGAAGCCTGAGTCAAGTGATGGACAAGCTACTTGCAGAAAGGAGTTCTAAACACTACAGGTTGGGTTGGGATTACGTTGAAAGGAATAGTGCAAACCTAACCATGTCTACTCAAGTAAGTCCTATTGAGTTCAATGGGGCTTACGCCCAGGCAAGTAGTATTATGTCAGGCATGGAGAGTCCTCCCTTCCCTTTGGTAACTTCACAGATAAGAATTAACAAGCAGTTGATGGATTTATAGTCCTTTTATTATAGTATCTGAGACACGGGTGGCGCTGTGGATTAAACCACAGAGCCTAGGGCTTGCCGATCAGAAGGTCGGTGGTTCGAATCCCTGTGACGGGGTGAGCTGCCGTTGCTTGGTCCCTTCTCCTGCCAACCTAGCAGTTCGAAAGCACATCAAAGTGCAAGTAGATAAATAGGTACCGCTCTGGCGGGAAGGTAAACTCTGTTTCTGTGCACTGCTCTGGTTCACCAGAAGCAGCTTAGTCATGCTGGCCACATGACCCTGAAGTTGTACGCCGGCTCCCTCGGCCAATAAAGCGAGATGAGTGCCACAACCCCAGAGTCGGTCACGACTGGAACTGATGGTCAGGGGTCCCTTTACCTTTATCTATTATAACATCATGTTGCAAGCACGAGTGACATCTCAACTAGCTGCCCCCTCCCTTCTGGTTCTGCTGTCATTATCTCGTAACTGGGTAACTCCCCCTTAAGATGTTTAGCTCCTATCTCTCTTTGCTTCTGAACACTCTGTGGACAAGAGGGGGGAACTCTTCCCCTCCAGCTGTCCATCGGAGAGAAGCTGGTCTGCCAAAGGATGCATTCCCCAGTCCTTGTCTTCAGACCATTCCCTGACATGTTAAGACTGCAGCATTAGTCAGTTATGACTGACTATATGGCAGTTAGTAGGTGTCAGGGACTGGCTGGATGAGGAAGAATGGTGGAAACCACCTGACCAAGGGCCCCCCAGGGAAAGCACAGAGGGAGAGGATTTGGAGGAAGATGAGCAAACAGGCAGGTGCCCCAGCACAGAGCAAAGATAGGGATCAGACTTAGCAGCTTCGCCACAGAGCCACCCAGACAGCTTTTCTGTTGACAGCCTGCAAGCCGCCACCCCCAGAATAAGGTGTCTGAAGCATATCACAGAACAGAGAGCCAGGGAGAAACAGAGAGGGTCCCTCGGGACTCACTGCAGACAGAGGGAGGGGCCTGACACAGAGGGAATGGGATGAAGTGGGAGGCACAAGCCAGTCAAAGCAATTGCTTCAGCCAGACAGGAGCAACCCTTCAAAGTCTCACTGAATCCTCTTTTCTGCTTATGTAATAAAGAAACTTACTGTAAGTTAGCTGGCGTGTCACTGTCTTTCTCTGTTCTGCAAACAACCTGTTCTCCCCTGTTGGCCCTGACAGCAGCATATGTATTATCAAAATACAGGTAAGACCAGAAAATCAAAGCCAAACAATCAGGAAAGTTCAGTTTTCATTGAGGTGAGGAAGCAGAACGGATGGCACAGCATCCTAATTACTGGTGATGGAGGGGACACTTTAGGCTGTAGCCCTACCATGACTGTGATATATGCAGTAGTGAACAGTAGGGTTGGGTGGTTGGAGTTAACCTGACCTCCCTGCAGTGGAGTCGCTGCTGCTTCCCGACAGGGAGAGTTGGGAGGTCAGCACTGTGCAAAAACATTGGCAGAAGCACCATATTGGCTCTGGTCGTGTGTTTGCACAGCGCCAACCTCCTCACTGCCGAGCCACACCCACTGTCCCTCCCAGCAAACAGGAGCGGTCCACTTGCCAGGAGGCTAAGTAAGACCCACTGTCTGATACCAAACATACAGCCCAGCCCAAATGATTCCTAATGTTTCTTCTTCCACATGGAATCTTCTTCAGCTTCAGCATCATCTCCCTTGGTTGACTAAGGTAATAGCAGACGCATCATGGCAACCCCTCCTGGCCAGTCTACAACAGCTAACCTTTTTATGTTAGTGTACAGTGGTACCTCGGGTTAAGTACTTAATTTGTTCCATAGGTCCGTTCTTAACCTGAAACTGTTCTTAACCTGAAGCACCACTTTAGCTAATAGGGCCTCCTGCTGCTGCCACGCCCCCAGAGCACAATTTCTGTTCTCATCCTGAAGCAAAGTTCTTAACCTGAGGTACTATTTCTGGGTTAGTGGAGTCTGTAACCTGAAGCGTATGTAACCCAAGGTACCACTGTACATGGTTTTTAGGGGAGATAGATCATGAAGACGTGTCCCAGCCTTATATTTGTGTTCCACAGTGCCCAGTTACGTTTGCTTGCTTATTTACTTACTTACTTACTTACTTACTTACTTACTTATTTACTCATTAATAAAATGTATACCCCCAAAACGATCCCAGCACAGGTCACAACTGTAAAAAACGACAACATAAAATCAAGCCTTAAAACCAAATAAATCTAATTAACATGGTACAGTTCACTTCACCTGTTCCTTCACAGTACAAGCCAAACAGGTGTCTGCCGACATCATCCTCCATCACCCAAAGGCCTGGAGGAAGAGGAATTTTTTCTGCTTATGAGTCACTGACGTCTCTTAAATAGGTGAAGAACCTATGACTCTTCAAATGTTGCTGAACTCTAACTCCCATCAGCCCCAGACAGCATAGCCTGTAGTCAGAGATGTTGGCAGTTGCAGTCCAGTCACATCTGGAGGACCACAGGTTCACATCCTTAGGAGTGCAACATCCAAATTTATGCAGATACCTTGACATAATTTAAAACAGAAGTAGTGATGCTGTGCAACATATTGATTATGCATTTTTTTATGTTCTTAGAATTGTAGAATTGCAGCGTTGGAAAGGACCACAAGGATCTAGCCCATGCAGGAATATTTTGCAGTGCAAGAATATTTGGCCCAGCGTGAGACCACACAATGCCATGTCATTTGCATAGCTGAAGTACTGACCTCACTCTGATTAGGCTGCCTGACAATGCCACATTGTCATGAAAATCTCTCCCTGTGCTGTTATGAGTAATGGAGGAAAGCTCCCATTGGTAGCAATGGGAGAATTCCCCTTACCATTAATTGCAATGCAGGGAGCAATATTCATTGGTATCATGGGTGGGCAAGGTTAAATTACCTCTTCCCCCATTCTGCTGTCCTAAAATGACTGCTCTCATCCTTACTATTAAAGAAACAAAAACCACTGCCTTTAGCAACCCTTAGGTAACAAAGATCCAGCCCATAAATTGCACAGAGAGAGAGAGAGAGAGAGAGAGAGAGAGAGAGAGAGAGAGAGAGAGAGAGAGAGAGAAGGAGGAGGAGGAGGAAAGGGAGATGGAGAATACATGAATTATATATGGTTTTTTCACACCAGAGCTACTTTGCTTCAAAGTGGTACACACAAGATAAGACCATGGCAGGCACACCGTATTAGTATCCTGCCTCGTAAATTGCTCTAGCATTATTGTGCTGGACTGAATAGGATGCTGTTCAAAGTTCATTATTAAAAAGTAAGTTAATAAATTATGAGACTCCTTCAAAACTCGCACGCACAATACTCGGTTTTCAGGGAACAATAGGACGCAATTAAGCAGTGATGGTACAAACAATGCCAGCCACAACGATGGCCTTTAAACCTCATTATACATATCAAAGATTAAAACTGTCCTAATTTCTAGGGTAATTATTTTATAGACTTTAATTAGAAGACAGAAAGAGCACTATTGTGTAGCTAAAGTCCATTAACCAACGCCGTAGGCTTGAAGACTGCCAGCGTTTACACTAATGTTGGCCCTCAAGAGAGATGTATTCTCCACAGTACCACTTTGCCCAGGCTCAGTCTCGGTTCTTTAGCTACAAAAAAACAATATCCATTGAAACAAATATGCAATAAAACAGTATAAAAACATGAAAGCAAATAAAACCGATTTGAAGAATCATAGAATTGTAGGGTTTGAGGGGGACCCCAAGAATTCACAGCTAAAAAATCCCTGACAAATGGCCATCCAAACTCTGCTTAAAAACTTCCCATTGGGGAGAGTCCACCTGCTCCTGAGGTTATCTGTTTGGCTGTCAAGCAGCTATTAGCTTTTTCCTTTCCCATCAGAAAGTTCTTCCTAGAGTTTAGTCGGAATCTCCTTTCTTGTAATTTGAATCCGTTGGTTCAAGCTCTGCCCTCTGGAGCAGCAGGGAAATGCTTGGTCCATCAGGGGCGGACTTTGGTAGTCTTTTACAAAATGGTGCCCTGTGCAAGGCCAAAATGTGGTGCCCCCAAATGGATCTTCTCAATTATGGGTCTTCTCAATTAGGCACCCCTTTAGCTCAGCTCCCTGTATGGCATAACTGCCCACACCACCGTAAATCCAGTGCTGTACTCCATATTCCATGTGACTATTGGATATTCTCTCTGTGTGAGAGAGAATTCTTTGTTCCAGAAACAGAGAAGTTTCAAGAAGCAACAGAAGGCTGAGACCGTTTAGTCTATGCAAGGACATTTTCTGTGGGAACTGTTCTTTGGACATACACAGTGTCACAGGAAGTACTGATAATGGTTCTGTGTAACTTGTTGTGAGTTTCTTGCTTGCATCTTGTGGAGAGAGAAGCATAGAGAGACTCTTGGACTCTTGTAGCGCTCTGAGCATGCCTTGACCACTGCAGTGGTGAAATGTCTGTATATATTTGCTACCAACATGTTTTTATGCCTATCAGATCAACCTCTACACTTGACTGAATCTTTATGGCATCCATAGATGTTTATTGCCTACTGTGTTTACCTTCTACCCCAAAGATGCTTCCAAGGAAGGAGCTGTGTTGAGATGTACCTCTGCTGAGTATGGATACTGGCACGCACTCGCAGCAAAAGTGATTCTGGACCCAATCCTTCTAAATCATCCATCAGAGGTTGATGGATTGATCCAACAGTGACAGCCCTTGGGATATTTGAAGACAGCTCTCAGTCTTCTCTTCGTGTGATAGCCTGGGATTCAGACTCTGAGGCTGAACCTGAGGAATCCCAGCCTGCACAGGATTCCTCACCTCCAGAACCAGCTGAGCCGGGGCTGGGGCTTGAGCCTGAAGGGTCCTCATCTGTGCTGGATCCTCAGGTGCAGGCACTGAGTCTGCTCTGGCTCCTGAGGTGATGGAGGCCCCATTGCCTGCAGGTGCTCCACCCTCAGCCCCGTCAGGGGAAGCTGAGGTTGCCTCTGGGTCCGGAACCCTCCAGCTTCTCCTGAGCTGCAGAGGCTCAGGGCAGAGAGGCGGAGGGAACTAAGTTCCCGCAGGAGGAGTGCTCGCCTCCAGGCCAGGAGAGGCGAGTCACCTGTGGACCGGGGCCACCCTATGCCTCGGGGCAGATAAAAGCCAGCCAGCCCCAGTCCCAGGTTGCAGGAGCAACGTTGTTGGTGGCCTGTTCCTGCCTGCACCCTGTCTTGCTCTTCTGCCAGAGTTCCTGACCTCACCCGACTCTCTGCCTTGGACCCAGCTTCACCTATGACGGACAGCCTCCATTCCGCACCCTCGACCTCGGACTGGACTCGGACCTCGCCGCACGGTTAACCCTCGGGACCAGCACACTTCCCCAGGCTGACCACACCCAACGCTCTCAACTGTTCCTCATAAGGCTTGGTTTCCAGACCCTTCATCATCTTGGTCACTCAGGAGTTGAACACACACCAATCAGGGTCCAGCCTCATGGGCTATCCTATGTTGATCCAACCATGTCTTGTCTGCCAGCAAGCGCTGTTGACTGGTGGCCTGATTCTGCCTCAAAGTAGGTGCGGAACACAGGGGGCAGTCCTTCACAGCAAGAAACAAACCAGTTTGGGAAATTACACTCATGATGTAATTTCAGGCAACTTCTCACACAGAGAAACCAACAAACATGGGAAGTGAGGCCCACGGTTAGCCTTATCAAGTGGGGATTAAGACATGTCAAACCTCTTTTAAAGGTAGCTAAGGGCGAGAAAGTCTTTTGGTGCATAATAGAGGCTCTGGCACCATGTCTAATCATGTAGTGTTCAGTTTCAAAGAGCTGCAGTTATCAGTCAGTCACACTGCAGGAGCAGGCCTTGCATAACAAATAGCTGCTTTAGGAGAATGATGGAGCATCCGGCCAATGTCGAATGAGAAAATGTAGCTATGATGCAAGACAAAACAAAAAACCCAAACCCTGATGAGTCAATACAAAAATGTGCCATCGCGGATAATGTGTGCCAGACTGTTCGTAATCAGAATGCCTTTTATTTTATTTGGCTTTTACTGTGAGTGGGTTAGATATTAGTAAAAAAAAAAAAATCTCTGGAGAGATGACAAAACCATCCAAAGGAAAAGGAAAGAGATTCAAAACTCAAGCAGTTTTATTTTATTTTGTAAAAATATTTTATTTATTTAGACATACATACAAAACAATAATGCACATACACTTACAGACATAAAAACACATAATCACATACACTTCCAAACACCATACAAAAGAAAGGTAAAAAAGAAGAAATACATAAAATAAATAGATGAAACTACACCCTCGTGACTTCCCTCCACCAGTGCTCATCAACTTTTCTTCCTTAAAATTCTTGTTTGCATTGCAGTTCAAATAATTCTACCTTACTTCTCTTGTTAAACTGTCATTTTTTTCTAGATCAACTTTGCAAGCTTAGTCTAAACATATCAACATGCTGTCTTTAGAGAAGTGTTTGCTCATATACTCTGCAAACCATATCCATTGTGACCTTAATTTCTGGTTTGTTTGATATCTTTTTGCTGCAGTTATTTTCTCCAATTCTATAAATTTGGATAGTTTATATAACCAATCCTCTTTCGTGGGTGTATTTTTTCCTTTCCACTTCTTTGCCAGTTTTAAGTATACGCACACACCATTGTTATAATGAATATGTTCTCCTTGGAACTGCGGCACTTAGTAAGCAAGCCTGCGGCATAAATAAAGTTGAAACCTGTTGCAGCTGTTTTTCATGATATATTAGGGAGGCTAAATTGGTGATTTGTTACCAAAGCGGCTTCCTCAGAGCTCTTCATCTTGTCCTTCTCTCACAACATGCTGAAGTACTTCTGACACTGCCAGCCAACAGCAGTCATATTTTATGCCCGCAGATGGTCTAAAGACTTACGAGGGAACTGAAAGGACTGGGGTGGTCAATTGATAAGCCTATCAGTAAGAAAGGGGCAAAAGACACATGACACTGAAGGTCAAGCAGCGTATTATATTAAATGTGTGGTTTTCCCAGTGATATTCAGAATCAGTTGGTTTGTACATCAAATCTATGGGGTTCATAATTCTCAGTTGTCTTATGAGCCCTGGCTTTGGTCTAATGATTGTCAATATTTTTGCAGTTCAAACCAAGATTGATTCAAAAGTCCATTTCAATTTCATGCATTGTCTGCACGGATGGCACAACTCCAGAAGCCAGACTCCACCACCTTTGTGCATGCTCAATTGTTTCTGGGTGTAACCCTTTATTTTTCAGAATAAATGTCCCATTTGCAAAGTTGAACCCTGGGGAGTTTGCCTGCTGGTTTTGATTAGCACCAGCTACCTGGATTCAAGCGCTGTGTTGCCCTACAGCTTTTAATCCTGGGCCTTTTTCCTTCCTACAGCACAGAGCTTTTTACTCAGTGGCTCCAGGCTATAAATATGGATTGCGGCAACCTAGACATATTTTTTTCCAGAAAGTAATCTTTGAAACCAAGTGAAGGGTCATAATAGGAATGATGTTAACTAGCACTCAGGAAACATATCTGCTGAGAGCAGAATCATGGAACATTATCCACAGCCTCTGATGAAACTGTTTGTCTGCCAAGAGGAAAAGGCAAATTATCCGAACAACAGATCCGGCTCGCACCGTTCACTGTGTCTCTCTGTGCTTCATCAGTGTATTTGAAGGGGGATATGCCACCATTAGATGGGGAAAGCAGCAAGGCAAAATAACTGCAATTTGCAGCCCCTAACTGCATCTCTGCTAACATCAGACATTATCTTCTGATGAGGTTTGAAGAAAGAAGGGGAGAAATCAAATGGGGTGAGAAGAAAAAATCAGTAAAAAGAGATACTTTTGAGCAGTCACTCCTATGATTACCAGGATGATACAAATAACGATTGATGATTCCTATTTTCCCCTTGCAAGAATAGGCGGAAAGTGTCTTTTGCGGTTTGCTCGGTCATATACTTTCTGGGATGGGCCAGTTGTTCCTTATAGTGTACCTACACTTTGCTGAAAGAAAGAAAATAGCCTGGAAAAACTCACTCTGAAGATCATAAAGGCAAAGTCAAGATAAGAACATCAGAAGTTGCCTCGTGCTGCGGCAGATCATCGGTCCGTCTTGCTCAGTACTTGCTTACGCTGACTGGCAGAGGCTGCCCAGGGTTTCAGGGAGAGGGCATTCATAGCCCTACCTGGAAATATCTGAAGCTGCAATCCCATGCATGCAAAGCAGATGTTCTGCCCTGCCCCAGTTATTGGAAAACATCTGTTTTGAAACTCCATAAATGCCTGGTAGAAACCGTGACTCATTCAGCTTTGTCTCTAGCTTAGCGAGCCCCTGAGTCACTTCCATCTTGAGATGCCTTCAAAACGGCTCAATCCAACTGGAAACTGTGACCACCTTCCCTGAATGGCCCTGCCATTCCCCATAATTTGAGCCACACAGAGAACTGGTGCATGCCCCTGTTTTTTTCTACAGAGAACCTGGTACAACCATCATTATGTGACTCTAACAGCCAGGGGTTTTTGTGGGGGGAACCATATTTTAAACAAGAGGTTTGGGTTAGAGAAGTCCTTTTATTATTACGGTCTGCAATAAACAGAAGACTGGCATGGCGTGGGGCCTGGTCCCTCCCAACCTCTCTCACTACCAAGGCAATACGATAAACGAATAGAAAGAGAAGCTACCTGAGTGACGCTGACACAAAAACCTCACACATTCACCAAGCAAAAGGATGTGAGTTTACTACCCCTCCTCGCCTCTCTTCTCCCCATATCATATAATGTATACAACATCAATGTCTCACATTGAAGGTAACTGATTTGTAGAAAAGACTACAACCTGAAAAGAGAGACAATGCACATATTTTTGTAACCCTAGAAAAATTATTATACACATACACATACACATACATTGGCGGTGGGAGGGGGGTTTGCAATTGCCCTCCACAACATTTCATATTCAGCCCTGGACAAGCCATAAAATCTCAACGGCTCGTTTACCCCTCTAACTTTCAAGTGTCAGTAAAAGTTTGCATATTGAATGATGAATAAAATATTTTCCCCACAGGGAATGAGCAACACCCTGTACATCAAATGCTGAATGTGTCCTCTGGCCTTCCCCTTCCTGCCTCCACTGACATTTTTTATTTCCTCCGGGGGTCAACTCTCTCAGTGTCTCAATCACATCTCACTCTTAAAAGTCCTCTTAACTTGGCTGCCTTCTGCAGTTACTCCCAATTTGCAATGGTGCAATAAGAGCATGGATCTCGGAAGACAATAGAGCGTTGGGCATCCTTTGAAATATTGCAGAGATTGCTTCCTCTGGCAGGGCAGGGCCACCAGGATGTTTGTGTGAAATAAACATATAATGGCCATTATAGATAACAGTTTGCAGATGTGCCGCAGTAGACCCTTTTCCAAGTAGCTGGAATCGACAGGTGCACCCTTAAGCACCAGGCCAGTACAGATGTTTCTTGACGTAAAAGTGGCTACCTCCTGCAGATGCAGGGTTGCCAGCAAGCATGTGGTCAGGCTGGAATCACATTGTGAAGCCAGCAGTACAAACTGGTGCCTCCTGGCTGGAGATACACAGCACAGCTGCCATGATTTGTCTAATCACAGTGGCCCCCTTTTAGATCTGCGGTGATCACAAACATCGAATATGCATAGATGGGTCTGCAGTCAAAATATTAGAGGACATGCCAGGAAGATCCATTTGCCCAATGCCTCCTTCATTCATCCATCCAAGAATACTACAACACAGGGGAACAGACTTGCTACCTCTCTATCCTGCCTTTCCTCCCAGGAACTTAGAGCAATATACACAGTGTCCTCTGCATTGTATTATCCTCCTAGCAACTCAGGTAGACTGAGCGAGACTGATTGACACAGGGTCATCCAGTAAACAGGTCTGAACAGGAATTTGGGCATGGTTCTCTCCAGTCTAAGTCCCACACTCCAACCTCTGCACTACACTAGCTCTCAATAGTAGCATCACTTTCAACATCCCTGTGGTCTAGGGTTTTTAAGCCTGGCTGTTTGCCTAATGGCCTTTTATATTCCTTGATGTGGCTAATCTTCGCTCGGCATATACAGAACAATATTGGCTTATTATAACCCTCCATCTTTACCGTGCAAACCAACACCTGCAAAGGTAGGGAATGCAGAATGTACGGATGTGCTTGTTTCGCTCTACGCCGCCTGTCATGAACTATAAAGGCAAATGACTTCTTTTCCCCCTAAAGACTAGCAGTAATCGAAAATAGAACTAGGTCAAGCAAAGACCAGGGCAGATGGAAAGGGCTGCCAGTGATGTCAGAGGAGGTCTTGATCCAGCGGATTTGCAGAAGAAGAAGAGGGCAGCTCTGATGTGCCAGAGAAACAGCAGTGCAGGGATGGAGTCCAGGGCATCTCTCCCAACCTGCCTTCAGCCTGCCTGCCCAAGATGGATCTCAATTTTTCTTCCTCCTCCTTCTCCCCAGCAACCCTTCCTCAAGACTCCCTTCTCCTGTCACCTCCAACACACACCCCATCACCTTGGCAACATCTGTCTCCCCAGGCCAAAGATGGCCCACCAACACATTTTCTCATGTTAACAGGTTTGCACTTCACAAGGCCAGTCTGGCTGGTTTGCCTAAGTCAGCCCAGGGATTCCTTGTCTGGCACAGCTCTGCGGCTTTTACTTTCTTCCATGTCCCAATCAGTCACACCCAAAATGCCATGCCCTCTGCCATTCATTCCCCCTCTATTAAGTCCTGCTGTTATTCATGCACTCACCTGCTCTTGAGGTCTTGCCCCCATCTGCTGTGCCTTATTTCGCTCCACTTTCCTTTCGTTTCAGCTCAGTCTGTGCATTTTATGAGTGGGTGAAAAGGCACAGCTTTCCATCATTGCATTTCCATTGTTTCCATTGGTTTCCCACAGTTCAGGAAATGTCAGGAGGCACCCGAGCTCTCTGTCACTTAAAGGGAGAAAGAATGAGGGCCAGTGCGCTAAAATAACACATCGCTGAGAACCTGCTTTCAATTGCTACCTGCGGAGATGCAGCTCCCTCCATCCAGCAAGGCATTGGTCTCCAATGACCTGTCAACAGCTTTGCTGGCTGGGGCTAATGGGAGTTGCAGTCCAAAACTAGATGGCACCAGGTTGGGGGAGACTCTCCACTTACTAGTTGTCATTGCCCCGTGTCTTTGTAGCCAGCCACTACTGTGAGCTGTCCGTGGTGCTGATCACTTGAAGATAATCCTGAATCCTTGTATTTTTATGCCGCTACAGATTTCCAGCAGGACCCACATCCTGTGACGAATGAACTCCTCTATGGCTTTATATGCACTGGAAGAAGCAAATGAATTGAATATACATAATTTTGCCAGATGTCCATAACCGGTTTCAATTGAGCCAGTATACTTGGTTTCTGTGGGTGCAGAACCAGAATTCGGGATTTCCATCCTTACAGAGCCTCTGAAGATACTCACATATGAATGACAAAAGGCTTATAAGGCTACAAATAAAAGACACCATTTTGTTCTTGTTGTTTTAAAAGATGCTTTTAGCAGGGAGAGACAAATTACATTGGATGACATTTCGAGGAGTGAACAGATAATCGAGAGCCAGAAACTGCCTGGTGTTGAGCAATAATATTTGTAGTGTTGCACATTACCAGTCTCCGCCATTTCCAGAAACAAAAGCCAAGAAATATGATCTGTGCAGCTACTAACTAATAATATTTAGAGGGGCTAAAGATCTGGTTCATGTCTAGGTTTGGTGCAGGAGTGTGCAATATGTTGCCTCCAGGTGTTGTGAACTGCAACTCTCACCAGTCTTTGGCAGCAGGGCCAGTGATGGCAGCTGTGTTCTGCAACATCTAGAAGCCACTGAACGGAGTACCCCTGTTGTCAGGGAACTGACATCTAAAGCGCCGCAGGTGCAAAGGCTCCCTGAGGTTGAGAGAGCAGTAGCAGCGGAAGAGGGAACCAGTAGAGGGCGAGCAAGAACTCCAAGGGAAAGTGAGTCGGAGGGATGGCTCAGAGACGCTTCAAGCGAAACCAGTGGGGAGGTCTCAGGACCTCCTATAGGGACACCCACACCTCGACGGAAACTGTCACGCCGAGAGGCCAGACGACGTGTTTCCGTTAAGGAGCTTTTATGTTGGAAACGTTTCCGAAAGCAGCCACTTTCGGATACTACTAGTGATTGACGCAGCCATGCTGGAGGGGCTCCGTCACAGGCAGAGGTTTGAAAACCTGATCAAACTCTGAGGGACTTGCATTTTACGCACAAGCAGCTCATCGTCCCATCACAGCAATCCGAAAGTCACCGAAAGCCAGCTTGTGCAGAGAGAAGCATCATGAGCAACCCAGCCGGAACCGGGGGTGCAGGAGCAGCTGGAGGGGGTCCAAGCCTGGAAGAAAGGTACAGAGCGTTGGAGATCCAGTTGGCGCTGCAAACGGCGAGGCTTGAGGAGAGGAGGGCTCAGGATGCAGAAAAGGGAAAGGAGAAAACCACCCCGCTCGCCAGAAAGGTACCAGGATTGGTGCAGAAATTCGGGGGGGATCCCAGGAACTATCATGCCTTTAGAACAGAGATGCAATACGCTCTAAACTTGCAGTTTGATGACTTCCCCGACGAGGAATCGCGAGTGGCGTATGTGATTGGCCATCTCGAATCCGGGGCGAAAGATTGGGTTAGACCCCTGATGGCAGCGAATAATGAGATCTTAAAGGACACGAGGAAGTTTTTTCGTGCCATGGACCTGATGTTTTCCAGCGATATTGAGCAGGGGGTGGTGCGAAGGCAGTTAATGGCTTGCCAGCAAGGAAGCAGATCTGTCCGTGAGTACTGGACTGAATTTACTATGCTGATTCATAAATTGGGGTGGGACCTATCGGCGGAGCCCATCCAAATGCTTTTCGAAGAGGGGCTTTCTTCAACCGTCAAAGATGAGCTTTCCCGGGGGCCCAGGGCGGAGTCTATGGACCAATTAACCAAATCTGCGCTGGCCATAGGAGCGCGCCAGGAGGCGAGGGCTTTGGAAAGGCGGGAAGGGAAAGGAGACCGTTGGAGGGAGTTCCGCATTCCAGACATTCCAGAGCCATCTTTCCCGCCGGCAGAGCCGATGGAAGTTGGAACAGCGCGGGCGCGCGCAGTTTCAAATCCCAGTGAAGGGCGGAAGAAGGAGGGAAAGAGCGCCAAGAGATGTTATCTCTGCCAACAGCCAGGGCACTTTGCCAGAGTCTGCCCACAAAGAAAGGAATGGCAAGGGATGGCAGGAGCTGTTGGGGGAAAGGAAGAGGAAAGCAAGGAGCAAGTAAAAGCCAACGCCTGGCTGCCACCGTCGGGGCACAGCAGCCAGGCCAAAGAGCAATGAAAGTGCCCATGCCAGAACCTCCCAGACCTGCTTTAGTGATAGAGGTGTTACTAGAACTGCCAAACGGACACCCACTAAAGGTCAAGGCGCTTTTGGATTCAGGCAGCTCCTGTAATTTCATGAGTAAGGAGTTTGCAGCTGAGCACCAGATACAGACCATCCCTTTAAGTAACCCCTTGCAGGTGACTACGATTGACGGCAGAGAGCTGTTGGGGGGAGAAGTTAGCCAACAGACTGTCCCGATGATAATGAGAGTGGCAAGGCACACCGAACAGATAGCGTTTAATGTGGCCATCCTGGGAGGAGCGTCCATCATTTTGGGGATGAGCTGGCTGGCGCTACACGATCCGCTAGTGGGCTGGCATCAGAGGGTGGTCTCCTTTGGGTCAGCGCATTGCCTAGAACACTGCAAGGAGGGGAAGGTCTCGGGAGGAGACAGAGTCACCCTAGCGGGGATGGAAGTGATGGGCAAAGGGAAGGTGCCCCCGCAATACGCAGATCTGAGCAACGTATTCAGCGAAAGGGAAGCAGACAAACTGCCACCGCATAGACCCTTTGACTGTCAAATCAACCTACTCCCAGGGGCCCAACTCCCAGTAGGCAAGCTGTACGCCATGTCAGACAGGGAGATGCAGGAGCTGAGGGAGTTCATTGACAAAAACTTGAAGCGAGGTTTCATCAGAGAGTCCCGAGCGGTGGGGGGCAGCCCAGTGTTTTTTGTGGACAAAAAGAACACAGACAAGCCGAGACTGGTGTGTGACTTTAGGGCCCTCAATGCAGTGTCGGAGCCCCTGGCTTTCCCTATGCCCCGAATTGACGACATTTTGACCAGAGTAAGGAAGGGAAAAATTTTTACAAAACTGGACCTGCGGGGGGCGTACAATCTGATACGCATAAGGAAGGGAGATGAATGGAAGACCACCATGTTTACCCCTTTGGGAGCCTTTGAATACCTCGTTATGCCCTTCGGTCTACAAGGGGGCTCCGCCTGTTTTCAAGCTTTTATAAACCACGTTCTGGGACCTTTGCTCTACAAGAACTGTGTGGCCTTTTTAGACGACGTGTTGGTGTATTCGGAAGATGAGGAACAGCATGTGAGGGACGTTCGAGAAGTGTTGGGCAGGCTGCAAGCCAACCAGCTGTGGGTGAAACTGGAGAAGTGCCAGTTTCATACCAAGGAGGTGGAATTCCTGGGGTACCGCTTGTCAGACAAGGGATTGGCCATGGATCCAGGCAAGGTTCAAGCGGTACTGGAATGGAAGACACCGAAGACCAAGAAGGACGTGCAAAGATTCTTGGGGTTTGGGAACTTTTATCGGAAGTTCATCAAGAACTTTGCCCACTTGACGGCGCCCATCACCGACTGCCTCAGCAGCAAGAAGAAATTTGTTTGGACGGTGGAGGCGGATCGAGCCTTTGAAGAACTGAAAAGGGCTTTCGCCTCAGAAGAACAACTTCTGCATGTGGATTTACAAAAACCCATGAGAGTGGAAACAGATGCATCCGACCGGGCTATAGGGGCGGTCCTTCTTCAACCGGGGAGGAGTGCGTCGGAGTGGAGACCGTGTGCATTCTTCTCGCGGAAACTGAATAAGTCCGAGAGGAATTACACGGTGTATGACAGGGAACTACTTGCCATTCACGAAGCATTCCGGAGGTGGAGACATTTATTAATTGGGGCACAACACAAGGTGCAAGTGTGCACCGACCACAAAAATTTAGAGTATTGGAGAACAGCTCGAGTGCTCAACCAACGACAAGTGAGATGGGCACAGGAATTCTCCAAATTTAACTTTGAGATTTGTTATGTGCCAGGCCCAGAAAACGTCAGGGCGGATGCGCTCTCACGCAAACCAGAATATTGGGAAGGGGAGGAGGTGATCGAAGAGAGACATGTCATCCCGGAGGACCGCTGGGTGTGTGGGGCGGCGCTGGTGGGGCAACGGGAACTGGTGGAGGAAACGGAAAATGATGAATATGCCCAGGATAAGCTCAGAGGTCTCAGGGGGGAGGGCGAGAGCCCCGGAGGTTTTGAGGAAAGAAATGGGGCATTGTATTACAAAGGGGCACTGTATATACCCGAAGGTGAATTGAGGGGGAGAGTACTCAAGCAGTTGCATGATAGCCCCACGGCGGGACATTTTGGGCAACACAAAACCATGTGGTTGGTTACCAGGGAATTTTGGTGGCCTAAGGTGAGGGAAGATGTAAGGGAGTATGTAAGAGGGTGTGACCAATGTCAGCGAGCCAAAGGGGAAAGAAGGGCGCCGGCAGGGTTATTAGAACCTTTACCCACACCAGAACGGCCTTGGGAAGCGATATCAATAGATTTTATGACGGATCTGCCAAGGTCCAAGGGGAAAACAGCCATCATGGTAGTAGTAGACCTGTTAACTAAGATGTGCCATTTTGTAGCATGCTCACATGCAGTCACAGCGGAAGAAACGGCGAAGTTGTTTGTGGAACATATCTTTAGGTTGCACGGGGCTCCCTCGAGGGTGATCTCAGATCGAGGCAAACAATTTACTTCCAGGTTCTGGAGGAAGCTCATGAGCTTGCTACACGTGGAAGTTAATTTTTCAACTGCCCGGCACCCTGAAACCAACGGGCAGGCGGAAAGGGCAAATGGCATTCTTCAACAATATCTTAGGTGTTATGTCAATGACAGAGAGAACGATTGGGTCGAAAAGTTGGCGTTGGCAGAATTTGCCTACAATAATGCGGAGAATGTGTCCACAGGGATGAGTCCCTTTTTGGCTAATTACGGGTGTCACCCCAGGGCATTTCCAGGGGAAGGAGGGGAGAGATGGAGCGTTCCAGCGGCTGAACATTTTGTAGAAGAGATGGAAGCCATCCATCAGCAGCTCCAGCTCAACTTAGAAAGGGCCAAGGCACAATATAAGAAGCAGGCAGACAAGAACAGAAGGGAAGGTGAAACCATAAGGGTGGGGGATCAAGTGTGGTTGTCAACCCAAGGGTTGCCGTTCAAAGGGGGTTGTAAGAAACTGAGGCCCAGAAGATTGGGACCCTTTGAGGTGATTCAGCAGGTCAACCCGGTAGCTTTCAAACTCCGATTACCCAACCACATGAAATTGCACCCAGTGTTCCACAGGTCGTTACTGTCACCATACAGGGGGGGACGTGAAGGGGAGCACGTCAGGGGACCAGCCTTGGAAGAGAGGGAACGCCGCAACCATGTAGCGGAAATCCTCGATTCCAGGTGGAAAGGTAATCAGGTGGAGTATTTGGTGGCGTGGGAAGGGGAACCGGAGTCAGAAAACACCTGGGTAAGTGCAGAGGAAGTCAATGACGAGGTTTTAACAGAAACGTTCCACCAAAGGTTCCCGAGGAAACCTCAGCCTATAGCAAGGTTTAGGAGGGAGTATTTCGGCACCACCGATGAGGAAGAGGAAATGGAAGGGTTCACGGAGTCGGAGTTGGAAGATGGAGTGGACTCTGATGACGAAGAGTACCTAGAGAGTAGGAACAGCAACAAGTGGAAGGAAGTGTTCGCGACGTCGGAAGATGAGGGAGGTTCTTTCAGGGGTTTTACCTCCTCACCGCCAGTAGGAGAGGAGACGGGAGGGGGTGAAGGGGGCCCTGGAGGGGAGGTGGATGTCAGGGAACTGACATCTAAAGCGCCGCAGGTGCAAAGGCTCCCTGAGGTTGAGAGAGCAGTAGCAGCGGAAGAGGGAACCAGTAGAGGGCGAGCAAGAACTCCAAGGGAAAGTGAGTCGGAGGGATGGCTCAGAGACGCTTCAAGCGAAACCAGTGGGGAGGTCTCAGGACCTCCTATAGGGACACCCACACCTCGACGGAAACTGTCACGCCGAGAGGCCAGACGACGTGTTTCCGTTAAGGAGCTTTTATGTTGGAAACGTTTCCGAAAGCAGCCACTTTCGGATACTACTAGTGATTGACGCAGCCATGCTGGAGGGGCTCCGTCACAGGCAGAGGTTTGAAAACCTGATCAAACTCTGAGGGACTTGCATTTTACGCACAAGCAGCTCATCGTCCCATCACACCTGTTATAGTGGATTGCAGTAGCACAACTAATGTCAGCTGTCAGTTGTGCTAACAGCAATACAGAGCATTGCAGGGTCCCCTGCAAAAATTGCAAATATTCCTCAATCAATAACGTCCAAAGTCATAGATCTGATGAATTGTAACAGTTTCATAAAAGCTCATTGGAGCTAATGGGAGGGATGATCTCAACAGTAGCTAAATGAAAATGATCTGCTCTGTGAGATAACCAAATCACAGCAAGCAATTTAAGTGACTTAACTATATATATATATATATATATGCGCAATAATGTAGCAGAGAATTAAGGTGTTATAAGGTATTAAGGTGTGTGTGCATGTTTGTGTGGAATCTCAAGCTGTATCGCACCACTGAAGGAAGGTTTCAATGCACAGAATGTACAATTCAATTTCTTTTCTCTCTTTCCACATAATGTAAAATTAATGTGCTAATGGCCTTGCTAGATTGTTTTCTAATAGCATTGCGCGCTCTTGAGCTAATAAATAATGTGATTGTGCTTTGTTGCAAACAATGACTACAATGTGCCCTCAATAAAAACTTCTAACTTCCCAAATATTATGTGCTCCATCTCATCACCCCTTTAAAACAGGCGGCCATCACCAGACTTTCCCCAAGTACACCTATAATAGCATCTGCATGCTGGGCTGTGAAATCTTGCTGAACTCTGCCACTTTGAAGTCCAGTTAAAACATACAGAAGAACCATGTGGTACAGTCCTGGAAGGAGGGTACTACTTCAGGCTGATGATGAAACTGACTGAAGGAGAAGCCATCAACAAGATGGGTAAGCCTTAATTCAATATGAAGTGGTATAGTCCACCCTTCAGAGCTGCAGAAGATAGAAGAAGAAGAAGATAGAAGACAGACGATAGAACTAGCACTCCAAAGTCAAGAAGTACTTAACACGGCAAATCTGCCTTTTAGCATCCTCACAAATGGAGTAAACACAGCTTGGGATCCACCTAACAAGCCCCCAACAGCTGAAGCCCTGTGCAAGAAATTTTGCCCACACAATGGGGCTTTCCCCCCTCTCTTGCCCCATGCTCCACACACCAAATTGGCTCTGGAGACACCCACACCCACCCAGAACAGCACGCAGTGGGAGGAGAGAGGGAATTGTTTGATGGAAAACCCAAACGCTTGCGCAGATGTTCATTATTGTGCGACACTGAATTCCGTCCTCAGATTCCCACCCAAGCCATGTCAAAGTAAGAAATCCCGTGGGATTTCATTGCTAGTAAAGGTGATGGCCTCGATTTTCATGCAACAGCTTTGCCAAGAGTTGCTACCAGCCCTTGGTTTTACGCCAGAGACATTTTATTTATGTATATCACTAGCATTATTTCACATATATCTCCCACCTTTCCTTCCCATGGGGAGCCCAGGATGACAATAAAATTGCATAAAATAATTCAAAACAACATTGCAATATACTGTGGACAGCAGCTGAAGCCAACAGGTTGAGCCTGTAAGCCTGAAAAGATCTCAACATTGCTTGGGGGTGGGATCTCAAAAGTTACTGTGAGCCTAAAGGAGGAGTTCCTGTGGTCAGGTGGGTAAAGTTTGTGCTGCCTCAGTAGACCTGCAGGTAGACCTTCTATTCATTTGGAACCAAATGTTCTTACCTGTGACTTCTTTGAATAATCTTCCAAGCTTTGGAAGAACAGGCACTTCATGAAACTGTTGAGGACCAATGTCTGAATTTATATACAGTGGTACCTCAGGTTAAGAACTTAATTCATTCTGGAGGTCCGTTCTTAACCTGAAACTGTTCTTAACCTGAAGCACCACTTTAGCTAATGGGACCTCCTGCTGCTGCCACACCGCCGGAGCACGATTTCTGTTCTCATCCTGAAGCAAAGTTCTTAACCAGAAACACTATTTCTGGGTTAGCGGAGTGTGTAACCTGAAGCGTATGTAACCCGAGGTACCACTGTAACTAGCTGAGTCTCTTCTGGAGGGTTCTTGCCAGCCAGAATCTTAGGAAGATGGTCCTTTCTAGCCCAGGTACCTGGAAAACCCAAATATTAACTTGAGATCTTCAGCATGCAGCATTAAGCTATGGGCACTTTGCACTGGATTCAGCAGATTCTTATGTAGATAGAGATGATCTGGCCCTGCTAAACCAGGAATTGATTCTTTCCGTGGTTATTGAAATACCTAAGTGTCTTTTGTTGTGAAATTGTTGGCACTTCCCCCTCCCACAAAGACACTTCATCCCATGAATAAGCCACTTTCCTCTTTCTCCTTTTTCCATTTTGCTTCTGAGTCACCCATGCTCCATTCTAGCAACATTAATTTCTTAATTTCGCAAAATGGTTCTGAGGTCCATCACTTTGCAGCGAAAGGCACCCTTTGCCATGGTAACAGATGCTGAAATATTTCCCTAACTGACACTTAAAACAAGAGTGTAGACTGTACTTCAAACTTGAAAGGAGGGAAGTGGGGGCAAGATGGCAAGAAGCATTTCTTCCTTTGTTTGTTGCATATAATTTTCTCCCTGTATTGTCTACTGAACAACATTTAAAAAAAGAATCAGCTTCAATTATCTCCCTAGGAGACCGTCTTTCCTCCTCTTTCGACTACACAAAAGGGACGGCAGACTTTGTTGTGACACATGAAAATCCCCAGCGTACTAAATATTGTGTTCACAGCTAATAATTCAGAGATGCTATCATCACCTGTGCTGATAGCTTCTTGGATTTCAAAAGAAGCCAAATAGAGAGACGTATGGCAACAAAGAGATGATCACTTCCTTTTAACAATCTCTCCTCTGGCCAGCTGAAAAATAGCATTTTAAGCAAGTCCCTGTGAACCTCATTCTGTCGTTGATAGCAAGCCCCACCTGCTAGGCTCTCAGACAACTGTTTCAGCAGTTGTTTGCTGGCAGCAAACTATTGTCAGGTCCAGCCTCCCCTCCACCTAAGGGCAAGAACTGAGTGAAGCAGACTGCAGACAGAAGTCCCTCTAAATAGTAAGAGCCAGGAAGTTTTATAGGGGTCAGAGCTATCACCTAACTCACTAGAATGTGGCATTAATCAGGAGGGGATTCCCCACTCGGATTTGCTCTTTTTCAACTGACCACCTTTGCCTCCCTTGTAATGACTGTTTCGGTTTCTTCGGCTGGGAGCCAGATATCATAGTCTACAACCCAAAAGGGGGAGGGGGCTGGGAATCAACAACATTCATTCACAGGAACTTTAAAATATGAATGCTGTGTTTTCATCCCTCAAACCACAAAAGAAAAAGAGAAGGGGACCAAGCAATAAAACCCCAAAGTGAAAAACTTTATCATCCCAACCTACATGAGTCTGCAGAGGTTTGGCATGGGCGTAGCCAGGGGGGCAGGGGGGCAACTGTCACCGCAAAATAAATAAAAATCAATTGAAAAAACATAGCTAACTGAGGTTCTGTCCCCCCTAACATAAGGCTTGCCGCCCTAACAAAAATCCTGGCTATGCCCATGGTTTGAGCACCAACTGTTTCATTTTCTTGGAGGCCAAATAAAATACTAATACTAATAATAAAAAATATAAATTTATTTATATCCCGCCCTCCCCAGCCAAAGCCGGGCTCAGAGCGGCTAACAACAATAAAAATAGCACAGTTTACATAAAATCACAATCAATTAATTAAAATACATTCTAAAATCAATTCAGAATCCAATTAATGGCAACCATTGGGCTTGAGTTCTATGAGGATTACAGAAGGAGGGGGTCAGACTCAACAGTCCTTATCAAAAGGACTGAGGTCCAGCACCAAGGGCCTTCTGGCAGTTCCCTCACTGTGAGAAGCCAAGTTACAGGAAACCAGGCAGAAGGCCTTCTCGGTAGTGGCGCCCGCCCTGTGGAACGCCCTCCCACCACATGTCAAAGAGAACAACAACTACCAGACTTTTAGAAGATATCTGAAGGCAGCCCTGTTTAGGGAAGCTTTTAATGTTTGATGTATCACAGTATTTTAATATTCTTTTGGAAGCTGCCCAGAGTTGCTGGGGAAACCCAGCCAGATGGGTGGGGTATAAATAAATTATTATTATTATTATTATTATTATTATTATTATTATTATTATTATAAAATATGAAGTAATTCTGTAGCGACTCCACTTAACACTCCCTTATTGGCCTGATCTTATGGCCTTTGAGTAACTTTGGATTTGGAATCTAATGTTGTGGTGGGGAGAACTGGGGGGGAGACACATCTGGCAACCAATGTGCCCCTTTGGTTTCAGATAGTACTTGGGTAGACAAGTCTAAAAAGCCTGTGACTCAAATACAGCCCTCTAGTGGCTATGGTGGTTCATTTACCAGAAGTAATGTATTTAGCATTGACACTGGAAAGTGTATACTCAATTCAGATGAAATTAAGGCTCCTAGTGTATATTTTGCTCTAGGGGGGCTTAGTTTGGTCAGAATTGAGTAGACATGCTTCTTTTTAGAATCATCATACTATCTGAAACCAAAGGAGCGCATTGGTTGCCAGATGTGAAATATGTTGGCATTATTTTCAGCTCTCCTACCCCACTATTGATACAAAAGTGAGAGAAAAGACTGTGTGAAAAGCTAGCTGCCAGATGCCAGCCCCCAACAAATCCTTGTACTTTTCAGTTTTCCAGCGAAGGGGACAGCTCTGATGTCACGTGCCGGCACATTTCAGTGTCCTGCCAGATCTCGCACAATGCCATAGTCTCAGTGCCAGGGAAATATGCTTTGATGGGGTTTTTGCTCCAATAGGATCAAGAGCAAAGTCAAGAGAAGATAGATGAGACTAGGGGCAGCAACTCAAGGCAAGCAGCCTTGTCAATGGAAAACGCAGAACAAAAACCCACGGACTCAGATGCCAGCAAAGTGCTCATCCTTTCTTTTGTAATGGTTGCTCAAAGGCTAAGGCCAGCTTGGCAGAAAAGTCAGATCAACTAAGTCCTAAACCAGGTATCATACCTGGACAGCAGCAAAGGCTTGAAGAGGAAGATCTACCCATCTGTCTATCATCCATTCGATCCTCACTTGTTTCAGATGTTCAAGTTTCTTCACTCCAGAGCTGCTGGGGAAGACAAAGGTGGCTATGCCCTTGAGTTGTTGTGGCAGGAGGTAGTAGTGATAAAAAATTAGGTTTGCCAAACATGTAGTAGACCTGTAGCACAAAACCCAATGCTAACATGCATAGGTTTCCCCATCTGGTGACTAATTAAAACACATTTCAGAGTAGATGAATTCTCAGAGTCCATGCATTTCAGATCTTCCCACTTGTGTGGATTGCTTTTATGTGTGTGTAGCTCTTGGTTCAACTGCTTTTGGGCTTCCACCACCCGAGAGCCACATTTTATATAAGTGAACTGAGCACATCTGGCCACATATCTTCACATGCAATCAAGTGCTCTAGCTACGTGGCTCTCAGTGTTTCAGAATCTAAATTAGTTATTTCAGTGGTACCTCAGGTTAAGTACTTACCGTATTTTTGCTCTATAAGATGCACCAGACCACAACACGCACCTAGTTTTTGGAGGAAGAAAACAAGAAAAAAAATATTCTGAATCCCAGAAGCCAGAACAGCAAGAGGGATCGCTGCGCAGTGATCTGGCTTCTGTGATAGCTGCACAGCCTGTATTGGCACACACATTTCCCCTTACTTTTTAGGAGGGAAAAGGTCTTATAAAGCAAAAAAAATGGTAATTCATTCCAGAGGTCCATACTTAACCTGCAACTGTTCTTAACCTGAAGCACCACTTTAGCTAATGGGGCCTCCTGCTGCTGCCGTGCCGCCGGAGCCCGATTTCTGTTCTTAACCTGAAGCACTATTTCTGGGTTAGCGGAGTCTGTAACCTGAAGCGTATGTAACCCGAGGTACCTCTGTAATACATTTTCTTTCCTAACTTGAACATCACTTGGATGCTGCAAAGCAGCAGAAGAGCGGTTTAGCAGAAGAGAACAACTGCAATATGAATACCTTAACTAGTCGCACGGCAGAACAAAATCCTGGGTTTAATTTGTCCTCTCTCTTTGCAGAGGAAAGTGTCCAATGTATGCACAGTAGACATTTTTTTAATGCACCCAGAAAACTATTCCCCAGTTAAGAATCTATCCCATAGAAAATATACTTTTCTGTGGAAAGAACAAGATTTGTGCTTTCTGACCTATCACTAAATTCAAGAGAGAAGGGGAAAAATCACTTTCTTCGTGAGATAACAGCACTAGAAGTGAGGAAGGGAATGAAACTATTTTACAGAAGAGCTCTGAAACGTCCGCACCCTTAATGAACTTTGTCCCTGAAAAGATCAATATGAAGAATCTGCTGCAGAAGAAAAAGAATCAATAGCTGAGTGCCTGGTAAATCAGAAGAAACCTTCCAGCATGTGTAACGTGAACATTTCCAGAGGGGGACAAGAAAAGAGCAGCAGAGTAACCTGGAGGAATGTGGAATGGGAACTTAAAATGTATATTGCCTGTGAACTTTTCGTTCAACCACACAAACCAAAATTCCTTGGTTTCTCGAGAAGAACTAGTGACACTTCACACAATCATTATCACACATTGCTATTTATTCAGTGGCAAAGAGATACATCAGGAATGATTGACGTCCATACAAGAGGAGCAGGGAGGGGTAAGAGTCTAACAGCACCTTAAAGACTGAGAAATTTATTATCGACCAGCAATTCATTAACCAGTTTAGTTAAAAGGGGGCTTTGGCTTTAATTTCCCTATTCGGGATTCTGTTTGGCAATATGCTAAAAACTATATTTCAGGATTAAAGTCCACCTCAATGCACACAGAGACATATGCATCCTTTCAAGAGGGAAGATGTAAGATATTAACACGATTTCTCCCCTTGAGCACAGCAATGTCTTGGTGAAGCTTTTATATTTAGGACAATTCTCCTTGCAACTTGTAAATCTGAATCTCAAACATCAGCTAACCCATGCACTGTTTTTCATGATGAGACTGGAAAAATGCAAAGCACATTGTAGACTCATCTCTGAAGCAAACCCTCTTGAACATTGTACTTGGAGAGTATTGCAATGGGGATGATGCACTGCACAGCTGGTCTAGCTGAGTGAAGATTGTTTTCAACAAAAATGGTTTCCTAAACTTCCCTCTTCTCTTCCCCCCCCCCCATAGAACAGTTCCCCAGAATAATGCCATGGCTTTATGAAAACGCCATGTAGCAGTACAGTAAAGCCTGCAATCTCCTGCTAGCCATCTGAACCGGAGAAAGGGGAGCCAATGTAATTAAGAATATAACGACACACATGATGGAAAAGTAAAGGTTAGACTGTAACAGAGAACGGAAGCGGCGGAAGAGCTGGCTGCCAGGGAGAGCAAATGATCTCCCTCCGACAAGAATGTTTCTGTAAAACAGGACCATTGGAAAATATTTGTGGTGATGGCTCCAGATTTCAACCCCAGGGTCACTTTCAAAATGAAAAGTACTGAAGTCACTATTTTTTAAGACGGAGAATATAATTAAAGGTTTAGTTTAAGGGGGAGTGAAGATAAGCTCTGGCTATGACCAGCTTCTGAAGCCTGATTAAGAAGTTAATCTGCCAGACAATGACTTTCCGCACTCGTTTCATCCACCTTGGGCGATAAGTGTGTCTGTCACTTACTAGAATTTGCCTTAGCAGGATCTTTCCCTTTCCATGTTCAGCCAAAGCCCTTCACTGACACCATCCAGATTAGGACAAAGTCTGGCTCGTCTCATCTAATGAAGGCACCTCATCTGCCCAGGAGTAATTTCATCACTGCCAATTATCATAACTCATTGTGCGGGTCAATAGTTGCGTTGATAAGCTACCTTGAAGATGGGACTCTGGCAGAACAACAGCAACAACGCCCTATCCCTTTGTGCTAGGCTTAAGTAGGGATGCTCCAATTCCCTCCAGCCCTTTATTGGAACAGGTAGTCCAATACCTGATGGGAAGCACAAGTGTCACCAATGATGCCAGAGCATCCACCATCTCTGCTTTTGTCCATTATCCAAAAAGGAATGTCAAGGTGGCAGAGACAGAACTCTCTAGAGCTTGAGGCTTAGAAGCCTGTGTAGTGGTGCTATCAACATTTTCAGGGATTGATTTTGTGAATTAGTTTGTCCATGTGGGTCTCTACACATGATGGCCACAATCTATCCAAAGATGAGAGTGCTTTCGAACAGCAAACATGGTGGCCATCTCTCACGCAGCCTCCAGGCAGAAGCCACAGTTTAAGCCATCTTCCCCAACCCTGAATTCAAATGCAGTTCTCTGAAGGCTTAGCACTGACTATATAGGAATGAAATAATTATAACAAACTCCAGGGTGGTGTAGTGTGCATATTGGGACCAGTGACACTGGAGTTCTGATTCTTGTTCAGCTATGAAGCCCACTGAGAGATCTTGGGGCAGACACTCCTGCCCTCTCTCTCTCGCCCTAGCCTCCATCACAGGGTTGTTCTGATAAAGGATGGAGAAACCATTTATGCTTCCCTGAACTCCTTTGAGAAAGGGTGGTATATAATAACAAAAACTTGACATAGAAAATGCTAAGAGTAGAGACTGGTCCATTAGGGAGAAGGGGGCAGTCCCCAACAACTTCTATCTGCCTTCAGCCAGGCCCCACCTGCCCACCCTCTTACTTGCAACCAGTTCAGGGAGTGACTCTGCCTGTCACTGGCTCTGTCTCCCCCTACTGTTGGGACTAATCTACACTGGACAGTTAAAACATTAAATACAGTATGTGTTGTAAACATGTGACACCAGAGGGCGCTGTAGAGTAGCGATCCGTCATCAAAGGAAAATTGCATTGAGAGTTATATAACTTTTAAAATGTGTTTTTACAGATCAATGCAGATCCAGCCTTAGTCTCCCAGTCTCCCACCCCATCAATCCCGATCAACACTAAATGCCAAAGGTTCTTTCTGGAGCCTTGTTGTTTTTGTTGTTTTTGCAATACACACATACAACTGTCTTGTGTGCAATCAATTGCTTTATATTCCACTTCCCCAAAGTGTCTGTTTTGAGAGTGCCAAACAGACCCCATGCATTCAAAAAAAAGCAACCATGAATCAAGGAACTCCATGTTGTTCCATCTCATGCCTCTTGGGCGAACTGTCTTATTATAAGATCTTAAACCCTAAAACCACACAAGTTGAAAATTGCTATATTTAGCATTGCTTCCGACCCTTCCCCTCCAGCCCTGACACCAGGCTCTGCTTTTACAGGAACTCGTCACATTTGGCAGTATAACCTGTACATTTGTTGTCTGATAGCGTATATGCAATGCATTTTCTATAACAAGCACCGTTCCTGTGAAGGTCATCGCAGAAAAGGCAGGGAGGATCAGAATGAGACCGGCGTAGCTGCAAATCACATTATCAGTCCAAGTAGACAGAACACCCTTTGAGGGTATTAATGATGGTGTTGTGGGGAAGAGAGATAGCCCTGTAAATATGTGAACACTGGAAGTCTTCTAGGAACAGTTTTCTTTGAAATGAAATAAAAGGCTGTTGTCACTTAACTTTCTTCCCAGCTCTTCTTCAGACTCATCAGTACATTTCAAGACAGCTTCCGTTCAAGAGAGTCACTACTAAGCAGCACTTGGGGCCATGGCAGCTGAATAGAAAGTAGGCTTTCTCCCACCTCAGTTTTATGATAGTGGTATAGTTAGAAGGGTAGTTTGAATTAGGGCAGAACCACATATTCTGCCTGCACTGCATGCTGGGAAACCCTTCCGACTGCTCTCAGCTGTAAGATCAGTGCAAGGAGAGGGCACTTTGGGGTTTTTGCCTCCTCCAGCCAGGGTCTTCTTAGGTTAACCCTTCCCATCATATCACCACTTTCCCCCTTCACCCTGTCCCCCAATAATTTCCTTGCTAGTGGGATTCCAGGAGTGGTTCTTCCCCCTACACCCCACCTCTCTTTTTTACATACACACAACCATGCACATAGACAGTGGGCAATACATGTAGTTTCTGTTAAGTACAATTGATCTAATTGATACTGAAATGGGATTAGGGATTGTAGGAGAAGACTTGCCAAGGAAACTGAAATATATCTTTATGTATGCGACAACGGCGGCAAGAGTCTTAATAGCACAAGGATGGAAGAACGAGGAAATCCCAACTTAAGAACTATGGCAAGACAAATTGATGGACCACGCAGAATTGGCAAAATTGACACATAAACTACATGACAAGGATACCGTAACTGTGATTTTAAAGTTAATGAGAACTCTTTACAAAGTATTTAAAGAAACAGCAAAACGAACTGGACCTCTTGGCCGGTTTTGAATAAACATTCACAAACTTTTTATTGATAACATTTGGATAGTTAAATTAAGGATAGTACAGTTTTGTAACATGCAGAAAATAACATATATTGATAAACCAGAGAGAGGAGCTGAGGGAAGTCGGGGGGGGAGCGGAGGGTGGGTTATGTTTTGGGGAGGGGGGAGGGGAAAAATAGGGAAGGGGGAATAGGGAGGGGGGAATTTAAGGATGATGTGTTTTTTGATAAAATGTTATGTTGAAATTATTAATAAAAATATTTTTTTAAAAAAAGATACTGAAATGGGAATAACTGTATTGGTGAAAAGGTTTAACCTGTGGAGATTCCACAGAAGCTAAATTAAGAGGGTCTCTGAGCTCTAACTGAGTCGATAATTAACTGTGGTTGTTTTCTGCTAGCTAACACATGAGTGTTTACCCTTAGATCACATGAGAGGTATTGGATTGCAAATCACCATTTTGAAGGGGAGTTGCCTTTAATCTTTGATCCCAGGCTCTGTAGAAGTAAGGGTGGGTAAATGCAGCTCTCCAAGAAAACAGTCTAAGGCAGGAGGGTCAGTAGTCAGGGATGACAGAAGCTGTAGTTCAGAAGAACCAGAAGACCCTTGTACTATGCTTTTAACTCTTGCTAATGGTTAGGCTATAATTTTCAGTGGAATGTGGTTTTATATTGGTTTTTTAGGCCATCATGTTGATCCTCCTTGCCTTCTTCTTTCTTCTCCTTTGCTTTGCTTTGCAGGGGGGCATTGAGGAAAAGCAGTTCATGAATTTTAACTGAATACAATAAAAGTGAAAATGGATCGACCAATTGCTATGCTGAAACATATTTTCCCTGATGCTGTGATTATCATTAGAATTTAAAGTCATTTTCCCCTACAGGTTATTACCTCCTCCTAGAGACATCGCGGCCGTGCAGTCCCAATCAAGCCTCAATAGCAGGATATACATTATTAAAATAATAATCAGAAGCTACAGTGGTAGAACTTGTTTTCCCTGCATTGAACATTTGGGGGGGGGGGTTTCCCCATGCATGTTGTATTTACTGGAGTGTGGCATTAATTGGGCGGAAGCAAAGATGTAACCGAGCGAGAGATTCCATTCTCCCATTTCATCTGATGGGAAAGGCTTCAACCCAAATTGTCCCTCCTGAGGGAACCCTTCATAAACAATACAAGTTTAGAAAGAAAAACCTGGTAACTAGGTAGCAGCACTACTGTGCTTCAGAATTTCATTTACAAGCCGGATGTGTGTTGACTGAGCCAGTCAAATTTCACAGTGTCGTGCAAGAAGACTCAAGTTATAGTGGGCAGGCCCATGACGCTGCAACATTCCTGCAGCTCTAGGTCTGGACGGGGGCAGATCTACACTCAAGGTTTGTTATGCAAAGGAAGGGTTAAAGGGTGTTTTTCATAACGTAGATGGACACATTACGTTCTGCCTTTAATAATGCGTTATTAAAATGTGACACCAGAGAACACTGCAGAGCAACCAACAGCATTCTGACGGAAGAGAACCAACAAGGTAAGAAAAACACTTTAATTTACAAATATCACCTGTGACATTTTAGGACTATCTATCTATCTATATCTATCTCTCTATACACACACACACACACACACATATACATATATAATATTGTTCTACTAACATTAAACAGGTCAGTGTAGATCCAGCGAGGGCCTGGGTGAGAGACTACCTGGGAACCTTCTGTATGGCAGCTTGAGCTCCCTGGGAGAATTTTCTTGCTAACTACCTTTCTTTTCTCTGTGTGAACAACACAGCCCTCCTGTCATGTGACAAAGGAGATGTTTCTGAAATGCAGGTGATCTTACAACAGCATGAGAATCATCGCTACAGGGCTAGGGGTATCCTAGATCAGGTGTGGGGAATCAGCCGCCTAGTCTCATGTCGGAGAGGGAGAGAAAAAGAGAAGGGGAAAATGAAGAATAGAGACAAAAGTGATGAACCAATGGACAGAGGGGAGAAGCCCTCTGAAAGTGATCAGGTCAGATCTCTGGGGGTTGGAGAGAGAAGGTGGTGGTGAGAGGAAGGGTGGAAAGTGGCAGAGAGAGAGAGAGAGAAGAGAAAATGAGGTGACCTACCCAACACCAGCTCCACCCCTACCCAACATGCGGCCCCTAACAGGTTACCCCTGATTGAATGTGGCCCTTGAGAGAGAGAAATCCACACACACACCACCCTAGATAAATGCTTTGCCGTGGAAGTCTCACTGTATGATCTGCTCTATCCAGAGCCTGGCATGCCTGAGAATAATTAGATCTGGACTGTGTCTCGAACAACAAGAAGAAATGGTTGGGGATACATCTGGAGAAGACAATGCAGAACCAGAGAGGACACACACAGAGGGGGGGGGAGCCCGCCTTGTGGGAGTTGCAGCAACTGCAGGAAAAATGACAGTAGGTTTTCAGAAAGCTCAAAGACAACAACTAATAATGAGAGATGGATGGCTGGAGCAGATGCAGCAAGTCCAGATCCCCACCTCTCCTGGGAGCAGGCAAAATTCATCAATTGTCTTCCTCACTGTGGAAGTCAGAGAGCTTCCCGCTTCGGGAAATGCCTGTTTATAATTGATAGGCAGCTAGTTACACTTAATCCATAAAGGAACCCAAGTGGAGCCTTTGTTCGCAACCGGCAGTTTCCAAATTATCCACAGAAACGACTCAGCGATCACGGCCAGCAGCAAGGAACATCACAAGCCAAGTCTGCAAAGGACTCAGTACCCGAGACCAGGAAAGAGCCCTAATTCATAATTAACACGATTCACAACAGATGGGAAAATGTGAGCACTCCTGTTTGTGAGATGCAATCTCCCGACATTGTGCAAAGCTTGCTATTCGCAGCAGAGTACTCTTCCCAAAGTACCAGCGGTGACTCTGCGTTAAGTGCACTTAATTTTGTTTCGGCCCCAGTTCAGACAAGTGGCCTCACTCAACTGACTGCAACAAATCTCTGCCTTTCTTTCAACAGCTACGGAGTTAGCCCTGGGCTCAGGATCTCATTTGAAGGGCCTAGCAATTGCTAAGGAAAGGACTTGTGGCACTTCAAGGAGCCTTATCAAAAGAGTTGAGGATATTTAGAATTCTGTTCTCTGCCATATAAGAGCCAGTGTTCATCCAGTATAAATGGCCATGCATTGTACAGCATGTTTTTTTAAGGGGGAACACAGTGCCAGCTGTGATGTATGCAGGAGTCTTTTTTTTTTTTAGTTTTTGTTGTTTAGTCGTTTAGTCGTGTCTGATTCTTCATGACCCCATGGACCAGAGCACGCCAGGCACTCCTGTCTTCCACTGCCTCCCACAGTTTGGTCAAACTCATGTTAGTAGCTTCAAGAACACTATCCAACCATCTCGTCCTCTGTTGTCCCCTTCTCCTTGTGCCCTCCATCTTTCCCAGCATCAGGGTCTTTTCCAGGCAGTCTTCTCTTCTCATGAGGTGGCCAAAGTACTGGAGCCTCAGCTTCATGATCTGTCCTTCCAGTGAGCACTCAGGGCTGATTTCCTTAAGAATGGATAGGTTTGATCTTCTTGCAGTCCATGGGACTCTCAAGAGTCTCCTCTTTTTGTTGTTTTTGTTCAAAAGCATCAATTCTTCGGCGATCAGCCTTCTTTATGGTCCACCTCTCACTTCCATACATCTTTTTTTAGTTTACTCCCACATAGAAATGCACATGGAAAAATTTGGGTTGCAACTGGATTTTCCAGCGTGTTGTGAGGCCCAGAGGGGGGAAAGGACTCCTGAGGTTGTTAGTGAAGAATTGTTAACCTAGAGGGCGATCGCTCAAAGTTGTCACACAGCAGGCTGTCGAAAGTAGTGTTGCAAGAATCAAAGCTTTCTTCCTGTACCTTTAAAAGTTTCATAGATAACCATCTTTACAAGTCTATTTTTTTAAAAAAAAAATGAATGACTGAACTTTCTCCATCAGCCTATTCACACAAGACTGTTAGACTTCTAACGGGGCATTTCAAAATGCAGGATTTCCCCCAATAACCACGTTCAAGTTTTCATAGATACGCCTCTCATAGAATCATAGAGTTGCAAGGGACCCTGTGGTTCATCTAGTCGAACCCCGAGCAAGGCAGGAGTATGCAGCTGACTCAAACCTGCAACCTTGGCGTTGTCAGCACCATGCTGTAACCATGATTTTATTCTGAACCCCTTTCCCATCCCGATACAGCATATTCTGTGAATTGAGAACTGTTTGGGCCAGCTCCTTCCCTGCCTAGCGCCTCATCCTCATTTGTACCCCAGCAATTTGTTGTTCACGTTAAGTTAGGTAAAGGTAAAGGGACCCCTGACTATTAGGTAAACTCTAAGGTTGCAGTGCTCATCTCGCTTTATTGGCCAAGGGAGCCGGCATACAGCTTCCGGGTCATGTGGACAGCATGACTAAGCCACTTCTGGTGAACCAGAGCAGCACACGGAAATGCTGTTTACCTTCCCGCCAGAGTGGTACCTATTTATCTACTTGCACTTTGGTGTGCTTTTGAACTGCTAGGTTGGCAGGAGCAGGGACCGAGTAATGGGAGCTCACCCCGTCGCAGGGATTCGAACCGCCGACCTTCTGATCGGCAAGTCCTAGGCTCTGTGGTTTAACCCACAGCGCCACCTGCGTCCCTTCACATTAAGTATATTTGGTTTAATTCACACTGGAGTGGGAAGGGCGATATGTTTTGGTGAAAGGGTTTAACTGGTAGATTCCATTGAAGCTAAATTTAGAGCAAAAAGAGCTGCCTTGATGGGCTGATAATTAACCATTATTGTTCTCAGGTGGCTCTGATTGGTGTTTGAACCTTCGATCACAACTCCCATCGTCTCTGATCACTGGCCATGTTATCTGGGGCTGGTGGGAGTTGTAGTTCAGCAAGATCTGAAGGGTG